>NW_028258616.1:0-40000 GCF_982586985.1 Callionymus lyra
TTACCTCTTCAAAACTCCAACATTGATTTTTTGTTCCTTTTTTTACCTCTTCAAAACTCCAAATTCTTTTTTTTTTTCTTTTTACCTCTTCAAAACTCAATTTTTTTTTTTTTTTTTTTTTACCTCTTCAAAACTCCAACATTGATTTTTTGTTCCTTTTTTTACCTCTTCAAAACTCCACAATTTTTTTTTTTTTTTTTTTTTACCTCTTCAAAACTCCAACTTTTTTTTTTTTTTACCTCTTCAAAACTCCAACTTTTTTTTTTTTTTACCTCTTCAAAACTCCAACATTGATTTTTTGTTCCTTTTTTTACCTCTTCAAAACTCCAATTTTTTAATTTTTTAATTTTTTACCTCTTCAAAACTCCAACTTTTTTTTTTTTTTACCTCTTCAAAACTCCAACTTTTTTTTTTTTTTTTTTTACCTCTTCAAAACTCCAACTTTTTTTTTTTTTTTTCACCTCTTCAAAACTCCACAATATTTTTTTTTTTTTTTTTTACCTCTTCAAAACTACAACTTTTTTTTCTTTTTTACCTCTTCAAAACTCCAACTTTTTTTTTTTTTTTTTACCTCTTCAAAACTCCAACTTTTTTTTTTTTTTTTACCTCTTCAAAACTCTACAATTTTTTTTTTTTTTTTTTTTACCTCTTCAAAACTCCAACTTTTTTTTTTTTTTTTTTTACCTCTTCAAAACTCCAACATTGATTTTTTGTTCCTTTTTTTACCTCTTCAAAACTCCAATTTTTTTTTTTTTTTTTTTACCTCTTCAAAACTCCAACTTTTTTTTTTTTTTACCTCTTCAAAACTCTACAATTTTTTTTTTTTTTTTTTTTTACCTCTTCAAAACTTCAACTTTTTTTTTTTTTTTTTTTACCTCTTCAAAACTCCAACATTGATTTTTTGTTCCTTTTTTTACCTCTTCAAAACTCCACAATTTTTTTTATTTATTTTTTTTACCTCTTCAAAACTCCAACTTTTTTTTTTTTTTTTTACCTCTTCAAAACTCCAACATTGATTTTTTGTTCCTTTTTTTACCTCTTCAAAACTCAATTTTTTTAAAAAAAAATTTTACCTCTTCAAAACTCCAACATTTTTTTTTTTTACCTCTTCAAAACTGAAATATTTTTATTTTTTTTTTATCTCTTCAAAACTCCAACATTTTTTTTTTTTTTACCTCTTCAAAACTCCTAAATTTTTTTTTTTTTTTTTTTTACCTCTTCAAAACTCAATTTTTTTTTTTTTTTTTTTACCTCTTCAAAACTCCACAATTTTTTTTTTTTTTTTTTTTACCTCTTCAAAACTCCAACTTTTTTTTTTTTTTTTTTTACCTCTTCAAAACTCCAACATTGATTTTTTGTTCCTTTTTTTACCTCTTCAAAACTCCAATTTTTTTTTTTTTTTTTTTACCTCTTCAAAACTCCAACTTTTTTTTTTTTTTACCTCTTCAAAACTCTACAATTTTTTTTTTTTTTTTTTTTTACCTCTTCAAAACTTCAACTTTTTTTTTTTTTTTTTTTACCTCTTCAAAACTCCAACATTGATTTTTTGTTCCTTTTTTTACCTCTTCAAAACTCCACAATTTTTTTTATTTATTTTTTTTACCTCTTCAAAACTCCAACTTTTTTTTTTTTTTTTTTACCTCTTCAAAACTCCAACATTGATTTTTTGTTCCTTTTTTTACCTCTTCAAAACTCAATTTTTTTAAAAAAAAATTTTACCTCTTCAAAACTCCAACATTTTTTTTTTTTACCTCTTCAAAACTGAAATATTTTTATTTTTTTTTTATCTCTTCAAAACTCCAACATTTTTTTTTTTTTTACCTCTTCAAAACTCCTAAATTTTTTTTTTTTTTTTTTTACCTCTTCAAAACTCAATTTTTTTTTTTTTTTTTTTACCTCTTCAAAACTCCACAATTTTTTTTATTTTTTTTTTCTACCTCTTCAAAACTCCAACATTGATTTTTTGTTCCTTTTTTTACCTCTTCAAAACTCCAACTTTTTTTTTTTTTTTTACCTCTTCAAAACTCAATTTTTTTTTTTTTTTTTTTACCTCTTCAAAACTCCAACTTTTTTTTTTTTTTTTTACCTCTTCAAAACTACAATTTTTTTTTTTTTTTTTTTACCTCTTCAAAACTCTACAATTTTTTTTTTTTTTTTTTTTACCTCTTCAAAACTCCAACATTGATTTTTTGTTCCTTTTTTTACCTCTTCAAAACTCCAATTTTTTTTTTTTTTTTTTTACCTCTTCAAAACTCCAACTTTTTTTTTTTTTTTTACCTCTTCAAAATTCTACAATTTTTTTTTTTTTTTTTTTTTACCTCTTCAAAACTCCAACTTTTTTTTTTTTTTTTTTTACCTCTTCAAAACTCCAACATTGATTTTTTGTTCCTTTTTTTACCTCTTCAAAACTCCAATTTTTTTTTTTTTTTTTACCTCTTCAAAACTCCAACTTTTTTTTTTTTTTTTACCTCTTCAAAACTCCAAATTTTTTTTTTTTTTTTTTTACCTCTTCAAAACTCCAACTTTTTTTTTTTTTTTTTACCTCTTCAAAACTCTACAATTTTTTTTTTTTTTTTTTACCTCTTCAAAACTCTACAATTTTTTTTTTTTTTTTTTTTACCTCTTCAAAACTCCAACATTGATTTTTTGTTCCTTTTTTTACCTCTTCAAAACTCCAATTTTTTTTTTTTTTTTTTTACCTCTTCAAAACTCCAACTTTTTTTTTTTTTTTTACCTCTTCAAAATTCTACAATTTTTTTTTTTTTTTTTTTTTACCTCTTCAAAACTCCAACTTTTTTTTTTTTTTTTTTTACCTCTTCAAAACTCCAACATTGATTTTTTGTTCCTTTTTTTACCTCTTCAAAACTCAATTTTTTTAAAACATTTTTTTACCTCTTCAAAACTCCACAATTTTTTTTTTTTTTTTTTCTACCTCTTCAAAACTCCAACATTGATTTTTTGTTCCTTTTTTTACCTCTTCAAAACTCCAACTTTTTTTTTTTTTTTTACCTCTTCAAAACTCCAAATTTTTTTTTTTTTTTTTTACCTCTTCAAAACTCCAACTTTTTTTTCTTTTTTTTTACCTCTTCAAAACTCTACAATTTTTTTTTTTTTTTTTTTTTACCTCTTCAAAACTTCAACTTTTTTTTTTTTTTTTTTACCTCTTCAAAACTCCTAAATTTTTTTTTTTTTTTTTTTACCTCTTCAAAACTCAATTTTTTTTTTTTTTTTTTTACCTCTTCAAAACTCCACAATTTTTTTTTTTTTTTTTCTACCTCTTCAAAACTCCAACATTGATTTTTTGTTCCTTTTTTTACCTCTTCAAAACTCCAACTTTTTTTTTTTTTTTTACCTCTTCAAAACTCCAAATTTTTTTTTTTTTTTTTTACCTCTTCAAAACTCCAACTTTTTTTTTTTTTTTTTACCTCTTCAAAACTCTACAATTTTTTTTTTTTTTTTTTACCTCTTCAAAACTCCACAATTTTTTTTTTTTTTTTTCTACCTCTTCAAAACTCCAACATTGATTTTTTGTTCCTTTTTTTACCTCTTCAAAACTCCAACTTTTTTTTTTTTTTTTACCTCTTCAAAACTCCAAATTTTTTTTTTTTTTTTTTTTACCTCTTCAAAACTCCAACTTTTTTTTTTTTTTTTTACCTCTTCAAAACTCTACAATTTTTTTTTTACCTCTTCAAAACTCTACAATTTTTTTTTTTTTTTTTTTTACCTCTTCAAAACTCCAACATTGATTTTTTGTTCCTTTTTTTACCTCTTCAAAACTCCAATTTTTTTTTTTTTTTTTTACCTCTTCAAAACTCCAACTTTTTTTTTTTTTTTTACCTCTTCAAAATTCTACAATTTTTTTTTTTTTTTTTTTTTACCTCTTCAAAACTCCACAATTTTTTTATTTTTTTTTCTACCTCTTCAAAACTCCAACATTGATTTTTTGTTCCTTTTTTTACCTCTTCAAAACTCCTAAATTTTTTTTTTTTTTTTTTACCTCTTCAAAACTCAATTTTTTTTTTTTTTTTTTACCTCTTCAAAACTCCACAATTTTTTTTTTTTTTTTTTCTACCTCTTCAAAACTCCAACATTGATTTTTTGTTCCTTTTTTTACCTCTTCAAAACTCCAACTTTTTTTTTTTTTTTTACCTCTTCAAAACTCCAAATTTTTTTTTTTTTTTTTTACCTCTTCAAAACTCCAAATTTTTTTTTTTTTTTTTACCTCTTCAAAACTCCAACTTTTTTTTCTTTTTTTTTACCTCTTCAAAACTCTACAATTTTTTTTTTTTTTTTTTTTACCTCTTCAAAACTTCAACTTTTTTTTTTTTTTTTTACCTCTTCAAAACTCCTAAATTTTTTTTTTTTTTTTTTTACCTCTTCAAAACTCAATTTTCTTTTATTTTTTTTTACCTCTTCAAAACTCCACAATTTTTTTTTTTTTTTTTTCTACCTCTTCAAAACTCCAACATTGATTTTTTGTTCCTTTTTTTACCTCTTCAAAACTCCAACTTTTTTTTTTTTTTTTACCTCTTCAAAACTCCAAATTTTTTTTTTTTTTTTTTTACCTCTTCAAAACTCCAACTTTTTTTTTTTTTTTTTTACCTCTTCAAAACTCTACAATTTTTTTTTTTTTTTTTTACCTCTTCAAAACTCTACAATTTTTTTTTTTTTTTTTTTTACCTCTTCAAAACTCCAACATTGATTTTTTGTTCCTTTTTTTACCTCTTCAAAACTCCAATTTTTTTTTTTTTTTTTACCTCTTCAAAACTCCAACTTTTTTTTTTTTTTTTACCTCTTCAAAACTCTACAATTTTTTTTATTTTTTTTTTTTTACCTCTTCAAAACTCCAACTTTTTTTTTTTTTTTTTTTTACCTCTTCAAAACTCCAACATTGATTTTTTGTTCCTTTTTTTACCTCTTCAAAACTCCTAAATTTTTTTTTTTTTTTTTTACCTCTTCAAAACTCAATTTTTTTTTTTTTTTTTTTACCTCTTCAAAACTCCACAATTTTTTTTTTTTTTTTTTCTACCTCTTCAAAACTCCAACATTGATTTTTTGTTCCTTTTTTTACCTCTTCAAAACTCCAACTTTTTTTTTTTTTTTTACCTCTTCAAAACTCCAAATTTTTTTTTTTTTTTTTTTACCTCTTCAAAACTCCAACTTTTTTTTTTTTTTTTACCTCTTCAAAACTCTACAATTTTTTTTTTTTTTTTTTTTACCTCTTCAAAACTCCAACATTGATTTTTTGTTCCTTTTTTTACCTCTTCAAAACTCCAATTTTTTTTTTTTTTTTTTTTACCTCTTCAAAACTCCAACTTTTTTTTTTTTTTTTTACCTCTTCAAAACTCCAACATTGATTTTTTGTTCCTTTTTTTACCTCTTCAAAACTCCACAATTTTTTTTATTTATTTTTTTTACCTCTTCAAAACTCTACAATTTTTTTTTTTTTTTTTTTTACCTCTTCAAAACTCCAACATTGATTTTTTGTTCCTTTTTTTACCTCTTCAAAACTCCAACTTTTTTTTTTTTTTTTACCTCTTCAAAACTCCAAATTTTTTTTTTTTTTTTTTTTACCTCTTCAAAACTCCAACTTTTTTTTTTTTTTTTACCTCTTCAAAACTCTACAATTTTTTTTTTTTTTTTTTTTACCTCTTCAAAACTCCAACATTGATTTTTTGTTCCTTTTTTTACCTCTTCAAAACTCCAATTTTTTTTTTTTTTTTTTTTACCTCTTCAAAACTCCAACTTTTTTTTTTTTTTTTACCTCTTCAAAACTCCAACTTTTTTTTTTTTTTTTACCTCTTCAAAACTCCAAATTTTTTTTTTTTTTTTTTTACCTCTTCAAAACTCCAACTTTTTTTTTTTTTTTTTACCTCTTCAAAACTCCAACATTGATTTTTTGTTCCTTTTTTTACCTCTTCAAAACTCCACAATTTTTTTTATTTATTTTTTTTACCTCTTCAAAACTCTACAATTTTTTTTTTTTTTTTTTTTACCTCTTCAAAACTCCAACATTGATTTTTTGTTCCTTTTTTTACCT
Organism: Callionymus lyra; assembly: GCF_982586985.1. Lineage (NCBI taxonomy): Eukaryota > Metazoa > Chordata > Actinopteri > Syngnathiformes > Callionymidae > Callionymus > Callionymus lyra. The sequence continues at coordinate 6,041 of NW_028258616.1, forward strand.
CTTCAAAACTCAATTTTTTTAAAACATTTTTTTACCTCTTCAAAACTCCAACATTTTTTTTTTTTACCTCTTCAAAACTGAAATATTTTTATTTTTTTTTTATCTCTTCAAAACTCCAACATTTTTTTTTTTTACCTCTTCAAAACTCCAACATTGATTTTTTGTTCCTTTTTTTACCTCTTCAAAACTCCACAATTTTTTTATTTATTTTTTTTTACCTCTTCAAAACTCCAACTTTTTTTTTTTTTACCTCTTCAAAACTCAATTTTTTTTTTATTTTTTTTTTACCTCTTCAAAACTCCAACATTGATTTTTTGTTCCTTTTTTTACCTCTTCAAAACTCCAACTTTTTTTTTTTTACCTCTTCAAAACTCCAACTTTTTTTTTTTTTTTTTTTTACCTCTTCAAAACTCCAATTTTTTTTTTTTTTTTTTTTACCTCTTCAAAACTCCAACTTTTTTTTTTTTTTTTACCTCTTCAAAACTCCAACTTTTTTTTTTTTTTTTACCTCTTCAAAACTCCAAATTTTTTTTTTTTTTTTTTTACCTCTTCAAAACTCCAACTTTTTTTTTTTTTTTTTACCTCTTCAAAACTCCAACATTGATTTTTTGTTCCTTTTTTTACCTCTTCAAAACTCCACAATTTTTTTATTTATTTTTTTTTACCTCTTCAAAACTCCAACTTTTTTTTTTTTTACCTCTTCAAAACTCAATTTTTTTTTTATTTTTTTTTTACCTCTTCAAAACTCCAACATTGATTTTTTGTTCCTTTTTTTACCTCTTCAAAACTCCAACTTTTTTTTTTTACCTCTTCAAAACTCCAACTTTTTTTTTTTTTTTTTTACCTCTTCAAAACTCCAACTTTTTTTTTTTTTTTTTTACCTCTTCAAAACTCCAACATTGATTTTTTGTTCCTTTTTTTACCTCTTCAAAACTCAATTTTTTAAAATTCTTTTTTTACCTCTTCAAAACTCCAACATTTTTTTTTTTTACCTCTTCAAAACTCAATTTTTTTTTTTTTTTTTTATCTCTTCAAAACTCCAACATTTTTTTTTTTTTTTACCTCTTCAAAACTCAAAATTTTTTTTTTTTTTACCTCTTCAAAACTCCACAATTTTTTTTTCTTTTTACGTCTTCAAAACTCAATTTTTTTTTTTTTTTTTTTTTACCTCTTCAAAACTCCAACATTGATTTTTTGTTCCTTTTTTTACCTCTTCAAAACTCCAAATTCTTTTTTTTTTTCTTTTTACCTCTTCAAAACTCCAACATTGATTTTTTGTTCCTTTTTTTACCTCTTCAAAACTCCACAATTTTTTTTTTTTTTTTTTTTACCTCTTCAAAACTCCAACTTTTTTTTTTTTTTACCTCTTCAAAACTCCAACTTTTTTTTTTTTTTACCTCTTCAAAACTCCAACATTGATTTTTTGTTCCTTTTTTTACCTCTTCAAAACTCCAATTTTTTAATTTTTTAATTTTTTACCTCTTCAAAACTCCAACTTTTTTTTTTTTTTACCTCTTCAAAACTCCAACTTTTTTTTTTTTTTTTTTTACCTCTTCAAAACTCCAACTTTTTTTTTTTTTTTCACCTCTTCAAAACTCCACAATTTTTTTTTTTTTTTTTTTTACCTCTTCAAAACTACAACTTTTTTTTTCTTTTTTACCTCTTCAAAACTCCAACATTGATTTTTTGTTCCTTTTTTTACCTCTTCAAAACTCCAACTTTTTTTTTTTTACCTCTTCAAAACTCCAACTTTTTTTTTTTTTTTTTTACCTCTTCAAAACTCCAACTTTTTTTTTTTTTTTTTTACCTCTTCAAAACTCCAACATTGATTTTTTGTTCCTTTTTTTACCTCTTCAAAACTCAATTTTTTAAAATTCTTTTTTTACCTCTTCAAAACTCCAACATTTTTTTTTTTTACCTCTTCAAAACTCAATTTTTTTTTTTTTTTTTTATCTCTTCAAAACTCCAACATTTTTTTTTTTTTTTACCTCTTCAAAACTCAAAATTTTTTTTTTTTTTACCTCTTCAAAACTCCACAATTTTTTTTTCTTTTTACGTCTTCAAAACTCAATTTTTTTTTTTTTTTTTTTTTACCTCTTCAAAACTCCAACATTGATTTTTTGTTCCTTTTTTTACCTCTTCAAAACTCCAAATTCTTTTTTTTTTTCTTTTTACCTCTTCAAAACTCAATTTTTTTTTTTTTTTTTTTTTACCTCTTCAAAACTCCAACATTGATTTTTTGTTCCTTTTTTTACCTCTTCAAAACTCCACAATTTTTTTTTTTTTTTTTTTTTACCTCTTCAAAACTCCAACTTTTTTTTTTTTTTACCTCTTCAAAACTCCAACTTTTTTTTTTTTTTACCTCTTCAAAACTCCAACATTGATTTTTTGTTCCTTTTTTTACCTCTTCAAAACTCCAATTTTTTAATTTTTTAATTTTTTACCTCTTCAAAACTCCAACTTTTTTTTTTTTTTACCTCTTCAAAACTCCAACTTTTTTTTTTTTTTTTTTTACCTCTTCAAAACTCCAACTTTTTTTTTTTTTTTCACCTCTTCAAAACTCCACAATTTTTTTTTTTTTTTTTTTTACCTCTTCAAAACTACAACTTTTTTTTTCTTTTTTACCTCTTCAAAACTCCAACTTTTTTTTTTTTTTTTTACCTCTTCAAAACTCCAACTTTTTTTTTTTTTTTTACCTCTTCAAAACTCTACAATTTTTTTTTTTTTTTTTTTACCTCTTCAAAACTCCAACTTTTTTTTTTTTTTTTTTTACCTCTTCAAAACTCCAACATTGATTTTTTGTTCCTTTTTTTACCTCTTCAAAACTCCAATTTTTTTTTATTTTTTTTTACCTCTTCAAAACTCCAACTTTTTTTTTTTTTTTACCTCTTCAAAACTCTACAATTTTTTTTTTTTTTTTTTTTTACCTCTTCAAAACTTCAACTTTTTTTTTTTTTTTTTTTACCTCTTCAAAACTCCAACATTGATTTTTTGTTCCTTTTTTTACCTCTTCAAAACTCCACAATTTTTTTTATTTATTTTTTTTACCTCTTCAAAACTCCAACTTTTTTTTTTTTTTTTTTACCTCTTCAAAACTCCAACATTGATTTTTTGTTCCTTTTTTTACCTCTTCAAAACTCAATTTTTTTAAAAAAAAATTTTACCTCTTCAAAACTCCATTTTTTTTTTTTACCTCTTCAAAACTGAAATATTTTTTTTTTTTTTTTATCTCTTCAAAACTCCAACATTTTTTTTTTTTTTACCTCTTCAAAACTCCTAAATTTTTTTATTTTTTTTTTTACCTCTTCAAAACTCAATTTTTTTTTTTTTTTTTTTACCTCTTCAAAACTCCACAATTTTTTTATTTTTTTTTTCTACCTCTTCAAAACTCCAACATTGATTTTTTGTTCCTTTTTTTACCTCTTCAAAACTCCAACTTTTTTTTTTTTTTTTACCTCTTCAAAACTCCAAATTTTTTTTTTTTTTTTTTTACCTCTTCAAAACTCCAACTTTTTTTTTTTTTTTTTACCTCTTCAAAACTCTACAATTTTTTTTTTTTTTTTTTTACCTCTTCAAAACTCTACAATTTTTTTTTTTTTTTTTTTTACCTCTTCAAAACTCCAACATTGATTTTTTGTTCCTTTTTTTACCTCTTCAAAACTCCAATTTTTTTTTTTTTTTTTTTACCTCTTCAAAACTCCAACTTTTTTTTTTTTTTTTACCTCTTCAAAATTCTACAATTTTTTTTTTTTTTTTTTTTTTACCTCTTCAAAACTCCAACATTGATTTTTTGTTCCTTTTTTTACCTCTTCAAAACTCCAAATTCTTTTTTTTTTTCTTTTTACCTCTTCAAAACTCAATTTTTTTTTTTTTTTTTTTTTACCTCTTCAAAACTCCAACATTGATTTTTTGTTCCTTTTTTTACCTCTTCAAAACTCCACAATTTTTTTTTTTTTTTTTTTTACCTCTTCAAAACTCCAACTTTTTTTTTTTTTTACCTCTTCAAAACTCCAACTTTTTTTTTTTTTTACCTCTTCAAAACTCCAACATTGATTTTTTGTTCCTTTTTTTACCTCTTCAAAACTCCAATTTTTTAATTTTTTAATTTTTTACCTCTTCAAAACTCCAACTTTTTTTTTTTTTTACCTCTTCAAAACTCCAACTTTTTTTTTTTTTTTTTTTACCTCTTCAAAACTCCAACTTTTTTTTTTTTTTTCACCTCTTCAAAACTCCACAATTTTTTTTTTTTTTTTTTTTACCTCTTCAAAACTACAACTTTTTTTTTCTTTTTTACCTCTTCAAAACTCCAACTTTTTTTTTTTTTTTTTACCTCTTCAAAACTCCAACTTTTTTTTTTTTTTTTACCTCTTCAAAACTCTACAATTTTTTTTTTTTTTTTTTTACCTCTTCAAAACTCCAACTTTTTTTTTTTTTTTTTTTACCTCTTCAAAACTCCAACATTGATTTTTTGTTCCTTTTTTTACCTCTTCAAAACTCCAATTTTTTTTTATTTTTTTTTACCTCTTCAAAACTCCAACTTTTTTTTTTTTTTTACCTCTTCAAAACTCTACAATTTTTTTTTTTTTTTTTTTTTACCTCTTCAAAACTTCAACTTTTTTTTTTTTTTTTTTTACCTCTTCAAAACTCCAACATTGATTTTTTGTTCCTTTTTTTACCTCTTCAAAACTCCACAATTTTTTTTATTTATTTTTTTTACCTCTTCAAAACTCCAACTTTTTTTTTTTTTTTTTTACCTCTTCAAAACTCCAACATTGATTTTTTGTTCCTTTTTTTACCTCTTCAAAACTCAATTTTTTTAAAAAAAAATTTTACCTCTTCAAAACTCCAACATTTTTTTTTTTTACCTCTTCAAAACTGAAATATTTTTTTTTTTTTTTTATCTCTTCAAAACTCCAACATTTTTTTTTTTTTTACCTCTTCAAAACTCCTAAATTTTTTTTTTTTTTTTTTTACCTCTTCAAAACTCAATTTTTTTTTTTTTTTTTTTACCTCTTCAAAACTCCACAATTTTTTTATTTTTTTTTTCTACCTCTTCAAAACTCCAACATTGATTTTTTGTTCCTTTTTTTACCTCTTCAAAACTCCAACTTTTTTTTTTTTTTTTACCTCTTCAAAACTCCAAATTTTTTTTTTTTTTTTTTTACCTCTTCAAAACTACAACTTTTTTTTTCTTTTTTACCTCTTCAAAACTCCAACATTGATTTTTTGTTCCTTTTTTTACCTCTTCAAAACTCCAACTTTTTTTTTTTTACCTCTTCAAAACTCCAACTTTTTTTTTTTTTTTTTTACCTCTTCAAAACTCCAACTTTTTTTTTTTTTTTTTTACCTCTTCAAAACTCCAACATTGATTTTTTGTTCCTTTTTTTACCTCTTCAAAACTCAATTTTTTAAAATTCTTTTTTTACCTCTTCAAAACTCCAACATTTTTTTTTTTTACCTCTTCAAAACTCAATTTTTTTTTTTTTTTTTTATCTCTTCAAAACTCCAACATTTTTTTTTTTTTTTACCTCTTCAAAACTCAAAATTTTTTTTTTTTTTACCTCTTCAAAACTCCACAATTTTTTTTTCTTTTTACGTCTTCAAAACTCAATTTTTTTTTTTTTTTTTTTTTACCTCTTCAAAACTCCAACATTGATTTTTTGTTCCTTTTTTTACCTCTTCAAAACTCCAAATTCTTTTTTTTTTTCTTTTTACCTCTTCAAAACTCAATTTTTTTTTTTTTTTTTTTTTACCTCTTCAAAACTCCAACTTTTTTTTTTTTTACCTCTTCAAAACTCAATTTTTTTTTTATTTTTTTTTTACCTCTTCAAAACTCCAACATTGATTTTTTGTTCCTTTTTTTACCTCTTCAAAACTCCAACTTTTTTTTTTTTACCTCTTCAAAACTCCAACTTTTTTTTTTTTTTTTTTACCTCTTCAAAACTCCAATTTTTTTTTTTTTTTTTTTACCTCTTCAAAACTCCAAATTTTTTTTTTTTTTTTTTTACCTCTTCAAAACTCCAACTTTTTTTTTTTTTTTTTACCTCTTCAAAACTCCAACATTGATTTTTTGTTCCTTTTTTTACCTCTTCAAAACTCCACAATTTTTTTTATTTATTTTTTTTACCTCTTCAAAACTCTACAATTTTTTTTTTTTTTTTTTTTACCTCTTCAAAACTCCAACATTGATTTTTTGTTCCTTTTTTTACCTCTTCAAAACTCCAACTTTTTTTTTTTTTTTTACCTCTTCAAAACTCCAAATTTTTTTTTTTTTTTTTTTACCTCTTCAAAACTCCAACTTTTTTTTTTTTTTTTACCTCTTCAAAACTCTACAATTTTTTTTTTTTTTTTTTTTACCTCTTCAAAACTCCAACATTGATTTTTTGTTCCTTTTTTTACCTCTTCAAAACTCCAATTTTTTTTTTTTTTTTTTTTACCTCTTCAAAACTCCAACTTTTTTTTTTTTTTTTACCTCTTCAAAACTCCAACTTTTTTTTTTTTTTTTACCTCTTCAAAACTCCAAATTTTTTTTTTTTTTTTTTTACCTCTTCAAAACTCCAACTTTTTTTTTTTTTTTTTACCTCTTCAAAACTCCAACATTGATTTTTTGTTCCTTTTTTTACCTCTTCAAAACTCCACAATTTTTTTTATTTATTTTTTTTACCTCTTCAAAACTCTACAATTTTTTTTTTTTTTTTTTTTACCTCTTCAAAACTCCAACATTGATTTTTTGTTCCTTTTTTTACCTCTTCAAAACTCAATTTTTTTAAAACATTTTTTTACCTCTTCAAAACTCCAACATTTTTTTTTTTTACCTCTTCAAAACTGAAATATTTTTATTTTTTTTTTATCTCTTCAAAACTCCAACATTTTTTTTTTTTACCTCTTCAAAACTCCAACATTGATTTTTTGTTCCTTTTTTTACCTCTTCAAAACTCCACAATTTTTTTATTTATTTTTTTTTACCTCTTCAAAACTCCAACTTTTTTTTTTTTTACCTCTTCAAAACTCAATTTTTTTTTTATTTTTTTTTTACCTCTTCAAAACTCCAACATTGATTTTTTGTTCCTTTTTTTACCTCTTCAAAACTCCAACTTTTTTTTTTTTACCTCTTCAAAACTCCAACTTTTTTTTTTTTTTTTTTACCTCTTCAAAACTCCAATTTTTTTTTTTTTTTTTTTACCTCTTCAAAACTCCAACTTTTTTTTTTTTTTTACCTCTTCAAAACTCCAACTTTTTTTTTTTTTTTTACCTCTTCAAAACTCCAAATTTTTTTTTTTTTTTTTTTACCTCTTCAAAACTCCAACTTTTTTTTTTTTTTTTTACCTCTTCAAAACTCCAACATTGATTTTTTGTTCCTTTTTTTACCTCTTCAAAACTCCACAATTTTTTTATTTATTTTTTTTTACCTCTTCAAAACTCCAACTTTTTTTTTTTTTACCTCTTCAAAACTCAATTTTTTTTTTATTTTTTTTTTACCTCTTCAAAACTCCAACATTGATTTTTTGTTCCTTTTTTTACCTCTTCAAAACTCCAACTTTTTTTTTTTTACCTCTTCAAAACTCCAACTTTTTTTTTTTTTTTTTTACCTCTTCAAAACTCCAACTTTTTTTTTTTTTTTTTTACCTCTTCAAAACTCCAACATTGATTTTTTGTTCCTTTTTTTACCTCTTCAAAACTCAATTTTTTAAAATTCTTTTTTTACCTCTTCAAAACTCCAACATTTTTTTTTTTTACCTCTTCAAAACTCAATTTTTTTTTTTTTTTTTTTATCTCTTCAAAACTCCAACATTTTTTTTTTTTTTTACCTCTTCAAAACTCAAAATTTTTTTTTTTTTTACCTCTTCAAAACTCCACAATTTTTTTTTCTTTTTACGTCTTCAAAACTCAATTTTTTTTTTTTTTTTTTTTTACCTCTTCAAAACTCCAACATTGATTTTTTGTTCCTTTTTTTACCTCTTCAAAACTCCAAATTCTTTTTTTTTTTCTTTTTACCTCTTCAAAACTCCAACATTGATTTTTTGTTCCTTTTTTTACCTCTTCAAAACTCCACAATTCTTTTTTTATTTTTTTTTACCTCTTCAAAACTCCAACTTTTTTTTTTTTTTACCTCTTCAAAACTCCAACTTTTTTTTTTTTTTACCTCTTCAAAACTCCAACATTGATTTTTTGTTCCTTTTTTTACCTCTTCAAAACTCCAATTTTTTAATTTTTTAATTTTTTACCTCTTCAAAACTCCAACTTTTTTTTTTTTTACCTCTTCAAAACTCCAACTTTTTTTTTTTTTTTTTTTACCTCTTCAAAACTCCAACTTTTTTTTTTTTTTTCACCTCTTCAAAACTCCACAATTTTTTTTTTTTTTTTTTTTACCTCTTCAAAACTACAACTTTTTTTTTCTTTTTTACCTCTTCAAAACTCCAACATTGATTTTTTGTTCCTTTTTTTACCTCTTCAAAACTCCAACTTTTTTTTTTTTACCTCTTCAAAACTCCAACTTTTTTTTTTTTTTTTTACCTCTTCAAAACTCCAACTTTTTTTTTTTTTTTTTTACCTCTTCAAAACTCCAACATTGATTTTTTGTTCCTTTTTTTACCTCTTCAAAACTCAATTTTTTAAAATTCTTTTTTTACCTCTTCAAAACTCCAACATTTTTTTTTTTACCTCTTCAAAACTCAATTTTTTTTTTTTTTTTTTTATCTCTTCAAAACTCCAACATTTTTTTTTTTTTTTACCTCTTCAAAACTCAAAATTTTTTTTTTTTTTACCTCTTCAAAACTCCACAATTTTTTTTTCTTTTTACGTCTTCAAAACTCAATTTTTTTTTTTTTTTTTTTTTACCTCTTCAAAACTCCAACATTGATTTTTTGTTCCTTTTTTTACCTCTTCAAAACTCCAAATTCTTTTTTTTTTTCTTTTTACCTCTTCAAAACTCAATTTTTTTTTTTTTTTTTTTTTACCTCTTCAAAACTCCAACATTGATTTTTTGTTCCTTTTTTTACCTCTTCAAAACTCCACAATTTTTTTTTTTTTTTTTTTTTACCTCTTCAAAACTCCAACTTTTTTTTTTTTTTACCTCTTCAAAACTCCAACTTTTTTTTTTTTTTACCTCTTCAAAACTCCAACATTGATTTTTTGTTCCTTTTTTTACCTCTTCAAAACTCCAATTTTTTAATTTTTTAATTTTTTACCTCTTCAAAACTCCAACTTTTTTTTTTTTTTACCTCTTCAAAACTCCAACTTTTTTTTTTTTTTTTTTTACCTCTTCAAAACTCCAACTTTTTTTTTTTTTTTCACCTCTTCAAAACTCCACAATTTTTTTTTTTTTTTTTTTTTACCTCTTCAAAACTACAACTTTTTTTTTCTTTTTTACCTCTTCAAAACTCCAACTTTTTTTTTTTTTTTTACCTCTTCAAAACTCCAACTTTTTTTTTTTTTTTTACCTCTTCAAAACTCTACAATTTTTTTTTTTTTTTTTTTACCTCTTCAAAACTCCAACTTTTTTTTTTTTTTTTTTTACCTCTTCAAAACTCCAACATTGATTTTTTGTTCCTTTTTTTACCTCTTCAAAACTCCAATTTTTTTTTATTTTTTTTTACCTCTTCAAAACTCCAACTTTTTTTTTTTTTTTACCTCTTCAAAACTCTACAATTTTTTTTTTTTTTTTTTTTTACCTCTTCAAAACTTCAACTTTTTTTTTTTTTTTTTTTACCTCTTCAAAACTCCAACATTGATTTTTTGTTCCTTTTTTTACCTCTTCAAAACTCCACAATTTTTTTTATTTATTTTTTTTACCTCTTCAAAACTCCAACTTTTTTTTTTTTTTTTTTACCTCTTCAAAACTCCAACATTGATTTTTTGTTCCTTTTTTTACCTCTTCAAAACTCAATTTTTTTAAAAAAAAATTTTACCTCTTCAAAACTCCAACATTTTTTTTTTTTACCTCTTCAAAACTGAAATATTTTTTTTTTTTTTTATCTCTTCAAAACTCCAACATTTTTTTTTTTTTTACCTCTTCAAAACTCCTAAATTTTTTTTTTTTTTTTTTTACCTCTTCAAAACTCAATTTTTTTTTTTTTTTTTTTACCTCTTCAAAACTCTACAATTTTTTTTTTTTTTTTTTTTACCTCTTCAAAACTCCAACATTGATTTTTTGTTCCTTTTTTTACCTCTTCAAAACTCCACAATTTTTTTAATAATTTTTTTTACCTCTTCAAAACTCCAACTTTTTTTTTTTTTTTTTTGCCTCTTCAAAACTCCAACATTGATTTTTTGTTCCTTTTTTTACCTCTTCAAAACTCAATTTTTTTAAAAAATTTTTTTACCTCTTCAAAACTCCAACATTTTTTTTTTTTACCTCTTCAAAACTGAAATATTTTTTTTTTTTTTTTATCTCTTCAAAACTCCAACATTTTTTTTTTTTTTACCTCTTCAAAACTCAATTTTTTTTTTTTTTTTTTTACCTCTTCAAAACTCCACAATTTTTTTTAATTTTTTTTCTACCTCTTCAAAACTCCAACATTGATTTTTTGTTCCTTTTTTTACCTCTTCAAAACTCCAACTTTTTTTTTTTTTTTTACCTCTTCAAAACTCCAAATTTTTTTTTTTTTTTTTTTACCTCTTCAAAACTCCAACTTTTTTTTTTTTTTTTTACCTCTTCAAAACTCTACAATTTTTTTTTTTTTTTTTTTACCTCTTCAAAACTCTACAATTTTTTTTTTTTTTTTTTTTACCTCTTCAAAACTCCAACATTGATTTTTTGTTCCTTTTTTTACCTCTTCAAAACTCCAATTTTTTTTTTTTTTTTTTACCTCTTCAAAACTCCAACTTTTTTTTTTTTTTTTACCTCTTCAAAACTCTACAATTTTTTTTTTTTTTTTTTACCTCTTCAAAACTCTACAATTTTTTTTTTTTTTTTTTTTACCTCTTCAAAACTTCAACTTTTTTTTTTTTTTTTTTTACCTCTTCAAAACTCCAACATTGATTTTTTGTTCCTTTTTTTACCTCTTCAAAACTCCACAATTTTTTTTATTTATTTTTTTTACCTCTTCAAAACTCCAACTTTTTTTTTTTTTTTTTTACCTCTTCAAAACTCCTAAATTTTTTTTTTTTTTTTTTACCTCTTCAAAACTCAATTTTTTTTTTTTTTTTTTTACCTCTTCAAAACTCCACATTTTTTTTTTTTTTTTTTCTACCTCTTCAAAACTCCAACATTTGATTTTTTGTTCCTTTTTTTACCTCTTCAAAACTCCAACATTGATTTTTTGTTCCTTTTTTTACCTCTTCAAAACTCCAATTTTTTTTTTTTTTTTTTACCTCTTCAAAACTCCAACTTTTTTTTTTTTTTTTTACCTCTTCAAAACTCTACAATTTTTTTTTTTTTTTTTTTTTTACCTCTTCAAAACTCCAACTTTTTTTTTTTTTTTTTTTACCTCTTCAAAACTCCAACATTGATTTTTTGTTCCTTTTTTTACCTCTTCAAAACTCCTAAATTTTTTTTTTTTTTTTTTACCTCTTCAAAACTCAATTTTTTTTTTTTTTTTTTTACCTCTTCAAAACTCCACAATTTTTTTTTTTTTTTTTTCTACCTCTTCAAAACTCCAACATTGATTTTTTGTTCCTTTTTTTACCTCTTCAAAACTCCAACTTTTTTTTTTTTTTTTACCTCTTCAAAACTCCAACTTTTTTTTTTTTTTTTTACCTCTTCAAAACTCCAACATTGATTTTTTGTTCCTTTTTTTACCTCTTCAAAACTCAATTTTTTTAAAAAAATTTTTTACCTCTTCAAAACTCCAACATTTTTTTTTTTTACCTCTTCAAAACTGAAATATTTTTATTTTTTTTTTATCTCTTCAAAACTCCAACATTTTTTTTTTTTTTACCTCTTCAAAACTCCTAAATTTTTTTTTTTTTTTTACCTCTTCAAAACTCCACAATTTTTTTTATTTATTTTTTTTACCTCTTCAAAACTCCAACTTTTTTTTTTTTTTTTTTACCTCTTCAAAACTCCAACATTGATTTTTTGTTCCTTTTTTTACCTCTTCAAAACTCAATTTTTTTAAAAAAATTTTTTACCTCTTCAAAACTCCAACATTTTTTTTTTTTACCTCTTCAAAACTGAAATATTTTTATTTTTTTTTTATCTCTTCAAAACTCCAACATTTTTTTTTTTTTTTACCTCTTCAAAACTCCTAAATTTTTTTTTTTTTTTTTTACCTCTTCAAAACTCAATTTTTTTTTTTTTTTTTTACCTCTTCAAAACTCCACAATTTTTTTTTTTTTTTTTTCTACCTCTTCAAAACTCCAACATTGATTTTTTGTTCCTTTTTTTACCTCTTCAAAACTCCAACTTTTTTTTTTTTTTTTACCTCTTCAAAACTCCAACTTTTTTTTTTTTTTTTTTACCTCTTCAAAACTCTACAATTTTTTTTTTTTTTTTTTTACCTCTTCAAAACTCTACAATTTTTTTTTTTTTTTTTTTTACCTCTTCAAAACTCCAACATTGATTTTTTGTTCCTTTTTTTACCTCTTCAAAACTCCAACTTTTTTTTTTTTTTTTACCTCTTCAAAACTCTACAATTTTTTTTTTTTTTTTTTTTTACCTCTTCAAAACTCCAATTTTTTTTTTTTTTTTTTACCTCTTCAAAACTCCAACATTGATTTTTTGTTCCTTTTTTTACCTCTTCAAAACTCCTAAATTTTTTTTTTTTTTTTACCTCTCCAAAACTCAATTTTTTTTTTTTTTTTTACCTCTTCAAAACTCCACAATTTTTTTTTTTTTTTTTCTACCTCTTCAAAACTCCAACATTGATTTTTTGTTCCTTTTTTTACCTCTTCAAAACTCCAACTTTTTTTTTTTTTTTTACCTCTTCAAAACTCCAAATTTTTTTTTTTTTTTTTACCTCTTCAAAACTCCAACTTTTTTTTTTTTTTTTTACCTCTTCAAAACTCTACAATTTTTTTTTTTTTTTTTTTTTACCTCTTCAAAACTCTACAATTTTTTTTTTTTTTTTTTTTTACCTCTTCAAAACTCTACAATTTTTTTTTTTTACCTCTTCAAAACTTCAACTTTTTTTTTTTTTTTTTTTACCTCTTCAAAACTCCAACATTGATTTTTTGTTCCTTTTTTTACCTCTTCAAAACTCCACAATTTTTTTTATTTATTTTTTTTACCTCTTCAAAACTCCAACTTTTTTTTTTTTTTTTTTACCTCTTCAAAACTCCAACATTGATTTTTTGTTCCTTTTTTTACCTCTTCAAAACTCAATTTTTTTAAAAAAAATTTTTACCTCTTCAAAACTCCAACATTTTTTTTTTTTTTACCTCTTCAAAACTCCTAAATTTTTTTATTTTTTTTTTACCTCTTCAAAACTCAATTTTTTTTTTTTTTTTTTTACCTCTTCAAAACTCCACATTTTTTTTTTTTTTTTTTCTACCTCTTCAAAACTCCAACATTGATTTTTTGTTCCTTTTTTTACCTCTTCAAAACTCCAACATTGATTTTTTGTTCCTTTTTTTACCTCTTCAAAACTCCTAAATTTTTTTATTTTTTTTTTACCTCTTCAAAACTCAATTTTTTTTTTTTTTTTACCTCTTCAAAACTCCAACATTGATTTTTTGTTCCTTTTTTTACCTCTTCAAAACTCCAACTTTTTTTTTTTTTTTACCTCTTCAAAACTCCAAATTTTTTTTTTTTTTTTTTACCTCTTCAAAACTCCAACTTTTTTTTTTTTTTTTACCTCTTCAAAACTCTACAATTTTTTTTTTTTTTTTTTACCTCTTCAAAACTCTACAATTTTTTTTTTTTTTTTTTTACCTCTTCAAAACTCCAACATTGATTTTTTGTTCCTTTTTTTACCTCTTCAAAACTCCACAATTTTTTTTATTTATTTTTTTTACCTCTTCAAAACTCAAATATATATATTTTTTTTTTATCTCTTCAAAACTCCAACATTTTTATTTTTTTTTACCTCTTCAAAACTCCTACATTTTTTTTTTTTTTTTTTACCTCTTCAAAACTCAATTTTTTTTTTTTTTTTTTACCTCTTCAAAACTCCACAATTTTTTTTTTTTTCTTTTCTACCTCTTCAAAACTCCAACATTGATTTTTTGTTCCTTTTTTTACCTCTTCAAAACTCCAACTTTTTTTTTTTTTTTACCTCTTCAAAACTCCAAATTTTTTTTTTTTTTTTTTACCTCTTCAAAACTCCAACTTTTTTTTTTTTTTTTTACCTCTTCAAAACTCTACAATTTTTTTTTTTTTTTTTTTACCTCTTCAAAACTCCAACATTGATTTTTTGTTCCTTTTTTTACCTCTTCAAAACTCCAATTTTTTTTTTTTTTTTTTTACCTCTTCAAAACTCCAACTTTTTTTTTTTTTTTTACCTCTTCAAAACTCCAACTTTTTTTTTTTTTTTTACCTCTTCAAAACTCCAAATTTTTTTTTTTTTTTTTTTACCTCTTCAAAACTCCAACTTTTTTTTTTTTTTTTTACCTCTTCAAAACTCCAACTTTTTTTTTTTTTTTTTTTTACCTCTTCAAAACTCCAACATTGATTTTTTGTTCCTTTTTTTACCTCTTCAAAACTCCACAATTTTTTTTATTTATTTTTTTTACCTCTTCAAAACTCTACAATTTTTTTTTTTTTTTTTTTACCTCTTCAAAACTCCAACATTGATTTTTTGTTCCTTTTTTTACCTCTTCAAAACTCCACAATTTTTTTTATTTATTTTTTTTACCTCTTCAAAACTCCAACTTTTTTTTTTTTTTTTTTACCTCTTCAAAACTCCAACATTGATTTTTTGTTCCTTTTTTTACCTCTTCAAAACTCCACAATTTTTTTATTTATTTTTTTTTACCTCTTCAAAACTCCAACTTTTTTTTTTTTTACCTCTTCAAAACTCAATTTTTTTTTAATTTTTTTTTTACCTCTTCAAAACTCCAACATTGATTTTTTGTTCCTTTTTTTACCTCTTCAAAACTCCAACTTTTTTTTTTTTACCTCTTCAAAACTCCAACTTTTTTTTTTTTTTTTTTACCTCTTCAAAACTCCAACTTTTTTTTTTTTTTTTTTACCTCTTCAAAACTCCAACATTGATTTTTTGTTCCTTTTTTTACCTCTTCAAAACTCAATTTTTTAAAATTCTTTTTTTACCTCTTCAAAACTCCAACTTTTTTTTTTTTTTTTTACCTCTTCAAAACTCCAACTTTTTTTTTTTTTTTTACCTCTTCAAAACTCTACAATTTTTTTTTTTTTTTTTTTACCTCTTCAAAACTCCAACTTTTTTTTTTTTTTTTTTTACCTCTTCAAAACTCCAACATTGATTTTTTGTTCCTTTTTTTACCTCTTCAAAACTCAATTTTTTTAAAAAAAAATTTTACCTCTTCAAAACTCCAACATTTTTTTTTTTTACCTCTTCAAAACTGAAATATTTTTATTTTTTTTTTATCTCTTCAAAACTCCAACATTTTTTTTTTTTTTTACCTCTTCAAAACTCCTAAATTTTTTTTTTTTTTTTTTACCTCTTCAAAACTCAATTTTTTTTTTTTTTTTTTTACCTCTTCAAAACTCCACAATTTTTTTTTTTTTTTTTTCTACCTCTTCAAAACTCCAACATTGATTTTTTGTTCCTTTTTTTACCTCTTCAAAACTCCAACTTTTTTTTTTTTTTTACCTCTTCAAAACTCCAAATTTTTTTTTTTTTTTTTTTACCTCTTCAAAACTCCAACTTTTTTTTTTTTTTTTTACCTCTTCAAAACTCTACAATTTTTTTTTTTTTTTTTTACCTCTTCAAAACTCTACAATTTTTTTTTTTTTTTTTTTTACCTCTTCAAAACTCCAACATTGATTTTTTGTTCCTTTTTTTACCTCTTCAAAACTCCAATTTTTTTTTTTTTTTTTTACCTCTTCAAAACTCTACAATTTTTTTTTTTTTTTTTTTTTACCTCTTCAAAACTCCAACTTTTTTTTTTTTTTTTTTTACCTCTTCAAAACTCCAACATTGATTTTTTGTTCCTTTTTTTACCTCTTCAAAACTCCTAAATTTTTTTTTTTTTTTTTACCTCTTCAAAACTCAATTTTTTTTTTTTTTTTTTTACCTCTTCAAAACTCAATTTTTTTTTTTTTTTTCTACCTCTTCAAAACTCCAACATTGATTTTTTGTTCCTTTTTTTACCTCTTCAAAACTCCAACTTTTTTTTTTTTTTTACCTCTTCAAAACTCCAAATTTTTTTTTTTTTTTTTTACCTCTTCAAAACTCTACAATTTTTTTTTTTTTTTTTTTTTTACCTCTTCAAAACTTCAACTTTTTTTTTTTTTTTTTTTACCTCTTCAAAACTCCAACATTGATTTTTTGTTCCTTTTTTTACCTCTTCAAAACTCCACAATTTTTTTTATTTATTTTTTTTACCTCTTCAAAACTCCAACTTTTTTTTTTTTTTTTTACCTCTTCAAAACTCCAACATTGATTTTTTGTTCCTTTTTTTACCTCTTCAAAACTCAATTTTTTTAAAAAAAATTTTTACCTCTTCAAAACTCCAACATTTTTTTTTTTTACCTCTTCAAAACTGAAATATTTTTATTTTTTTTTTACCTCTTCAAAACTCCTAAATTTTTTTTTTTTTTTTTTCCTCTTCAAAACTCAATTTTTTTTTTTTTTTTTTACCTCTTCAAAACTCCACAATTTTTTTTTTTTTTTCTACCTCTTCAAAACTCCAACATTGATTTTTTGTTCCTTTTTTTACCTCTTCAAAACTCCAACTTTTTTTTTTTTTTTACCTCTTCAAAACTCCAAATTTTTTTTTTTTTTTTTTTTACCTCTTCAAAACTCCAACTTTTTTTTTTTTTTTTACCTCTTCAAAACTCTACAATTTTTTTTTTTTTTTTTTTTACCTCTTCAAAACTCTACAATTTTTTTTTTTTTTTTTTTTACCTCTTCAAAACTCCAACATTGATTTGTTGTTCCTTTTTTTACCTCTTCAAAACTCCAATTTTTTTTTTTTTTTTTGTACCTCTTCAAAACTCCAACTTTTTTTTTTTTTTTTACCTCTTCAAAACTCTACAATTTTTTTTTTTTTTTTTTTTTACCTCTTCAAAACTCTACAATTTTTTTTTTTTTTTTTTTACCTCTTCAAAACTCCAACATTGATTTTTTGTTCCTTTTTTTACCTCTTCAAAACTCAATTTTTTTAAAAAAATTTTTTACCTCTTCAAAACTCCAACATTTTTTTTTTTTTTACCTCTTCAAAACTCCTAAATTTTTTTATTTTTTTTTTACCTCTTCAAAACTCAATTTTTTTTTTTTTTTTTTTACCTCTTCAAAACTCCAACATTGATTTTTTGTTCCTTTTTTTACCTCTTCAAAACTCCAACATTGATTTTTTGTTCCTTTTTTTACCTCTTCAAAACTCCTAAATTTTTTTATTTTTTTTTTACCTCTTCAAAACTACAACTTTTTTTTTTTTTTACCTCTTCAAAACTCCAACTTTTTTTTTTTTTTTTTACCTCTTCAAAACTCCAACTTTTTTTTTTTTTTTACCTCTTCAAAACTCTACAATTTTTTTTTTTTTTTTTTTTTACCTCTTCAAAACTCCAACTTTTTTTTTTTTTTTTTTTACCTCTTCAAAACTCCAACATTGATTTTTTGTTCCTTTTTTTACCTCTTCAAAACTCCAATTTTTTTTATTTTTTTTTTACCTCTTCAAAACTCCAACTTTTTTTTTTTTTTTTACCTCTTCAAAACTCTACAATTTTTTTTTTTTTTTTTTTTACCTCTTCAAAACTTCAACTTTTTTTTTTTTTTTTTTTACCTCTTCAAAACTCCAACATTGATTTTTTGTTCCTTTTTTTACCTCTTCAAAACTCCACAATTTTTTTTATTTATTTTTTTTACCTCTTCAAAACTCCAACTTTTTTTTTTTTTTTTTTACCTCTTCAAAACTCCAACATTGATTTTTTGTTCCTTTTTTTACCTCTTCAAAACTCAATTTTTTTTAAAAAAAATTTTACCTCTTCAAAACTCCAACATTTTTTTTTTTTACCTCTTCAAAACTGAAATATTTTTTTTTTTTTTTTATCTCTTCAAAACTCCAACATTTTTTTTTTTTTTACCTCTTCAAAACTCCTAAATTTTTTTTTTTTTTTTTTACCTCTTCAAAACTCTACAATTTTTTTTTTTTTTTTTTACCTCTTCAAAACTCCACAATTTTTTTTTTTTTTTTTTCTACCTCTTCAAAACTCCAACATTGATTTTTTGTTCCTTTTTTTACCTCTTCAAAACTCCAACTTTTTTTTTTTTTTTTACCTCTTCAAAACTCCAAATTTTTTTTTTTTTTTTTTTACCTCTTCAAAACTCCAACATTGATTTTTTGTTCCTTTTTTTACCTCTTCAAAACTCCAAATTTCTTTTTTTTTTTTTTTTTACCTCTTCAAAACTCCAACTTTTTTTTTTTTTTTTTACCTCTTCAAAACTCTAACATTGATTTTTTGTTCCTTTTTTTACCTCTTCAAAACTCCAATTTTTTTTTTTTTTTTTTTACCTCTTCAAAACTCCAACTTTTTTTCTTTTTTTTTACCTCTTCAAAACTCTACAATTTTTTTTTTTTTTTTTTTTTACCTCTTCAAAACACCAACTTTTTTTTTTTTTTTTTTACCTCTTCAAAACTCCAACATTGATTTTTTGTTCCTTTTTTTACCTCTTCAAAACTCCTAAATTTTTTTTTTTTTTTTTACCTCTTCAAAACTCAATTTTTTTTTTTTTTTTTTTACCTCTTCAAAACTCCACAATTTTTTTTTTTTTTTTCTACCTCTTCAAAACTCCAACATTGATTTTTTGTTCCTTTTTTTACCTCTTCAAAACTCCAACTTTTTTTTTTTTTTTTACCTCTTCAAAACTCCAAATTTTTTTTTTTTTTTTTTACCTCTTCAAAACTCCAACTTTTTTTTCTTTTTTTTTACCTCTTCAAAACTCTACAATTTTTTTTTTTTTTTTTTTTACCTCTTCAAAACTCTACAATTTTTTTTTTTTTTTTTTTTACCTCTTCAAAACTCCAACATTGATTTTTTGTTCCTTTTTTTACCTCTTCAAAACTCCAATTTTTTTTTTTTTTTTTTACCTCTTCAAAACTCCAACTTTTTTTTTTTTTTTACCTCTTTCAAAACTCTACAATTTTTTTTTTTTTTTTTTTTTACCTCTTCAAAACTCTACAATTTTTTTTTTTTTTTTTTTTACCTCTTCAAAACTTCAACTTTTTTTTTTTTTTTTTTTACCTCTTCAAAACTCCAACATTGATTTTTTGTTCCTTTTTTTACCTCTTCAAAACTCCACAATTTTTTTTATTTATTTTTTTTACCTCTTCAAAACTCCAACATTGATTTTTTGTTCCTTTTTTTACCTCTTCAAAACTCAATTTTTTAAAAAAAAATTTTTACCTCTTCAAAACTCCAACATTTTTTTTTTTTACCTCTTCAAAACTGAAATATTTTTATTTTTTTTTTACCTCTTCAAAACTCCTAAATTTTTTTATTTTTTTTTTACCTCTTCAAAACTCAATTTTTTTTTTTTTTTTTCTACCTCTTCAAAACTCCAACATTGATTTTTTGTTCCTTTTTTTACCTCTTCAAAACTCCAACTTTTTTTTTTTTTTTACCTCTTCAAAACTCCAAATTTTTTTTTTTTTTTTTTTTTACCTCTTCAAAACTCCAACTTTTTTTTTTTTTTTACCTCTTCAAAACTCTACAATTTTTTTTTTTTTTTTTTTTACCTCTTCAATACTCTACAATTTTTTTTTTTTTTTTTTTTTACCTCTTCAAAACTCCAACATTGATTTTTTGTTCCTTTTTTTACCTCTTCAAAACTCCAATTTTTTTTTTTTTTTTTTTTACCTCTTCAAAACTCCAACTTTTTTTTTTTTTTTTTTACCTCTTCAAAACTCCCAACATTGATTTTTTGTTCCTTTTTTTACCTCTTCAAAACTCCTAAATTTTTTTTTTTTTTTTTACCTCTTCAAAACTCAATTTTTTTTTTTTTTTTTTTTACCTCTTCAAAACTCCAATTTTTTTTTTTTTTTTTTCTACCTCTTCAAAACTCCAACATTGATTTTTTGTTCCTTTTTTTACCTCTTCAAAACTCCAACTTTTTTTTTTTTTTTTACCTCTTCAAAACTCCAAATTTTTCTTTTTTTTTTTTACCTCTTCAAAACTCCAACTTTTTTTTTTTTTTTTTACCTCTTCAAAACTCTACAATTTTTTTTTTTTTTTTTTTTACCTCTTCAAAACTCCAACTTTTTTTTTTTTTTTTTACCTCTTCAAAACTCTACAATTTTTTTTTTTTTTTTTTTACCTCTTCAAAACTCCAACATTGATTTTTTGTTCCTTTTTTACCTCTTCAAAACTCCAATTTTTTTTTTTTTTTTTTACCTCTTCAAAACTCCAACTTTTTTTTTTTTTTTTACCTCTTCAAAACTCTACAATTTTTTTTTTTTTTTTTTTTACCTCTTCAAAACTCTACAATTTTTTTTTTTTTTTTTTTTACCTCTTCAAAACTCCAACATTGATTTTTTGTTCCTTTTTTTACCTCTTCAAAACTCAATTTTTTTAAAAAAAAATTTTACCTCTTCAAAACTCCAACATTTTTTTTTTTTACCTCTTCAAAACTGAAATATTTTTATTTTTTTTTTACCTCTTCAAAACTCCTAAATTTTTTTTTTTTTTTTTTACCTCTTCAAAACTCAATTTTTTTTTTTTTTTTTACCTCTTCAAAACTCCACAATTTTTTTTTTTTTTTCTACCTCTTCAAAACTCCAACATTGATTTTTTGTTCCTTTTTTTACCTCTTCAAAACTCCAACTTTTTTTTTTTTTTTACCTCTTCAAAACTCCAAATTTTTTTTTTTTTTTTTTTACCTCTTCAAAACTCCAACTTTTTTTTTTTTTTTTACCTCTTCAAAACTCCAACATTGATTTTTTGTTCCTTTTTTTACCTCTTCAAAACTCCAATTTTTTTTTTTTTTTTTTACCTCTTCAAAACTCCAACATTGATTTTTTGTTCCTTTTTTTACCTCTTCAAAACTCCAACTTTTTTTTTTTTTTTTTTACCTCTTCAAAACTCCAACATCGATTTTTTGTTCCTTTTTTTACCTCTTCAAAACTCAATTTTTTTTAAAAAAATTTTTACCTCTTCAAAACTCCAACATTTTTTTTTTTTACCTCTTCAAAACTCAAATATTTTTTTTATTTTTTTATCTCTTCAAAACTCCAACATTTTTTTTTTTTTACCTCTTCAAAACTCCTAAATTTTTTTTTTTTTTTTTTACCTCTTCAAAACTCAATTTTTTTTTTTTTTTTTTTACCTCTTCAAAACTCCACATTTTTTTTTTTTTTTTTTTCTACCTCTTCAAAACTCCAACATTTGATTTTTTGTTCCTTTTTTTACCTCTTCAAAACTCCAACATTGATTTTTTGTTCCTTTTTTTACCTCTTCAAAACTCCAACTTTTTTTTTTTTTTTTTACCTCTTCAAAACTCTACAATTTTTTTTTTTTTTTTTTTTACCTCTTCAAAACTCCAACTTTTTTTTTTTTTTTTTTTTACCTCTTCAAAACTCCAACATTGATTTTTTGTTCCTTTTTTTACCTCTTCAAAACTCCTAAATTTTTTTATTTTTTTTTTACCTCTTCAAAACTCAATTTTTTTTTTTTTTTTTTACCTCTTCAAAACTCCACATTTTTTTTTTTTTTTTTTCTACCTCTTCAAAACTCCAACATTGATTTTTTGTTCCTTTTTTTACCTCTTCAAAACTCCAACTTTTTTTTTTTTTTTTACCTCTTCAAAACTCTACAATTTTTTTTTTTTTTTTTTTTTTACCTCTTCAAAACTCCAACTTTTTTTTTTTTTTTTTTCACCTCTTCAAAACTCCAACATTGATTTTTTGTTCCTTTTTTTACCTCTTCAAAACTCCTAAATTTTTTTTTTTTTTTTTTACCTCTTCAAAACTAAATTTTTTTTTTTTTTTTTTACCTCTTCAAAACTCCAACATTGATTTTTTGTTCCTTTTTTTACCTCTTCAAAACTCCAACTTTTTTTTTTTTTTTACCTCTTCAAAACTCCAAATTTTTTTTTTTTTTTTTTTACCTCTTCAAAACTCCAACTTTTTTTTTTTTTTTTACCTCTTCAAAACTCCTAAATTTTTTTTTTTTTTTTTACCTCTTCAAAACTCAATTTTTTTTTTTTTTTTTTACCTCTTCAAAACTCCACAATTTTTTTTTTTTTTTTTCTACCTCTTCAAAACTCCAACATTGATTTTTTGTTCCTTTTTTTACCTCTTCAAAACTCCAACTTTTTTTTTTTTTTTTACCTCTTCAAAACTCCAAATTTTTTTTTTTTTTTTTTTACCTCTTCAAAACTCCAACTTTTTTTTTTTTTTTTACCTCTTCAAAACTCTACAATTTTTTTTTTTTTTTTTTTACCTCTTCAAAACTCCAACTTTTTTTTTTTTTTTTACCTCTTCAAAACTCCAACTTTTTTTTTTTTTTTTTTTACCTCTTCAAAACTCAATTTTTTTTTTTTTTTTTTACCTCTTCAAAACTCCAACTTTTTTTTTTTTTTTTTTACCTCTTCAAAACTCTACAATTTTTTTTTTTTTTTTTTTACCTCTTCAAAACTCCAACTTTTTTTTTTTTTTTTACCTCTTCAAAACTCCAACTTTTTTTTTTTTTTTTTTACCTCTTCAAAACTCCAACATTGATTTTTTGTTCCTTTTTTTACCTCTTCAAAACTCCACAATTTTTTTTATTTATTTTTTTTACCTCTTCAAAACTCTACAATTTTTTTTTTTTTTTTTTTTACCTCTTCAAAACTCCAACATTGATTTTTTGTTCCTTTTTTTACCTCTTCAAAACTCCACAATTTTTTTTATTTATTTTTTTTACCTCTTCAAAACTCCAACTTTTTTTTTTTTTTTTTTACCTCTTCAAAACTCCTAAATTTTTTTTTTTTTTTTTTACCTCTTCAAAACTCAATTTTTTTTTATTTTTTTTTTACCTCTTCAAAACTCCACTTTTTTTTTTTTTTTTTTTCTACCTCTTCAAAACTCCAACATTTGATTTTTTGTTCCTTTTTTTACCTCTTCAAAACTCCAACATTGATTTTTTGTTCCTTTTTTTACCTCTTCAAAACTCCAATTTTTTTTTTTTTTTTTTACCTCTTCAAAACTCCAACTTTTTTTTTTTTTTTTTACCTCTTCAAAACTCTACAATTTTTTTTTTTTTTTTTTTTTACCTCTTCAAAACTCCAACTTTTTTTTTTTTTTTTTTTACCTCTTCAAAACTCCAACATTGATTTTTTGTTCCTTTTTTTACCTCTTCAAAACTCCTAAATTTTTTTTTTTTTTTTTTTACCTCTTCAAAACTCAATTTTTTTTATTTTTTTTTTACCTCTTCAAAACTCCACAATTTTTTTTTTTTTTTTTTCTACCTCTTCAAAACTCCAACATTGATTTTTTGTTCCTTTTTTTACCTCTTCAAAACTCTTTTTTTTTAAATTTTTTTTACCTCTTCAAAACTCCAACATTTTTTTTTTTACCTCTTCAAAACTGAAATATTTTTATTTTTTTTTCATCTCTTCAAAACTCCTAAATTTTTTTTTTTTTTACCTCTTCAAAACTCCTAAATTTTTTTTTTTTTTTTTACCTCTTCAAAACTCCACAATTTTTTTTATTTATTTTTTTTACCTCTTCAAAACTCCAACTTTTTTTTTTTTTTTACCTCTTCAAAACTCCAACATTGATTTTTTGTTCCTTTTTTTACCTCTTCAAAACTAAATTTTTTTTAAAATTTTTTTTACCTCTTCAAAACTCAATTTTTTTTTTTTTTTTTACCTCTTCAAAACTCCACAATTTTTTTTTTTTTTTTCTACCTCTTCAAAACTCCAACATTGATTTTTTGTTCCTTTTTTTACCTCTTCAAAACTCACAATTTTTTTTTTTTTTTTTTTTTACCTCTTCAAAACTCCAACATTGATTTTTTGTTCCTTTTTTTACCTCTTCAAAACTCCAATTTTTTTATTTTTTTTTTTACCTCTTCAAAACTCCAACTTTTTTTTTTTTTTTACCTCTTCAAAACTCTACAATTTTTTTTTTTTTTTTTTACCTCTTCAAAACTCTACAATTTTTTTTTTTTTTTTTTTTTACCTCTTCAAAACTCCAACTTTTTTTTTTTTTTTTTTACCTCTTCAAAACTCCAACATTGATTTTTTGTTCCTTTTTTTACCTCTTCAAAACTCAATTTTTTTAAAAAATTTTTTTACCTCTTCAAAACTCCAACATTTTTTTTTTTTACCTCTTCAAAACTCAAATATTTTTTTTTTTTTTTATCTCTTCAAAACTCCAACATTTTTTTTTTTTTACCTCTTCAAAACTCCTACATTTTTTTTTTTTTTTTTTACCTCTTCAAAACTCCACTTTTTTTTTTTTTTTTTTTCTACCTCTTCAAAACTCCAACATTGATTTTTTGTTCCTTTTTTTACCTCTTCAAAACTCCAACTTTTTTTTTTTTTTTTTACCTCTTCAAAACTCCAACTTTTTTTTTTTTTTTTACCTCTTCAAAACTCCAAATTTTTTTATTTTTTTTTTACCTCTTCAAAACTCCAACTTTTTTTTTTTTTTTTACCTCTTCAAAACTCCATCTTTTTTTTTTTTTTTTTTTACCTCTTCAAAACTCCAACATTGATTTTTTGTTCCTTTTTTTACCTCTTCAAAACTCCACAATTTTTTTTATTTATTTTTTTTACCTCTTCAAAACTCTACAATTTTTTTTTTTTTTTTTTTACCTCTTCAAAACTCCAACATTGATTTTTTGTTCCTTTTTTTACCTCTTCAAAACTCCAACTTTTTTTTTTTTTTTACCTCTTCAAAACTCTACAATTTTTTTTTTTTTTTTTTACCTCTTCAAAACTCTACAATTTTTTTTTTTTTTTTTTTTACCTCTTCAAAACTCAATTTTTTTTTTTTTTTTTTTACCTCTTCAAAACTCCACAATTTTTTTTTTTTTTTCTACCTCTTCAAAACTCCAACATTGATTTTTTGTTCCTTTTTTTACCTCTTCAAAACTCCAATTTTTTTTTTTTTTTTTACCTCTTCAAAACTCCAACTTTTTTTTTTTTTTTTACCTCTTCAAAACTCAATTTTTTTTTTTTTTTTTTTACCTCTTCAAAACTCCACAATTTTTTTTTTTTTTTTTCTACCTCTTCAAAACTCCAACATTGATTTTTTGTTCCTTTTTTTACCTCTTCAAAACTCACAATTTTTTTTTTTTTTTTTTTTACCTCTTCAAAACTCCAACATTGATTTTTTGTTCCTTTTTTTACCTCTTCAAAACTCCAATTTTTTTATTTTTTTTTTTACCTCTTCAAAACTCCAACTTTTTTTTTTTTTTTTACCTCTTCAAAACTCTACAATTTTTTTTTTTTTTTTTTACCTCTTCAAAACTCTACAATTTTTTTTTTTTTTTTTTTTTACCTCTTCAAAACTCCAACTTTTTTTTTTTTTTTTTTACCTCTTCAAAACTCCAACATTGATTTTTTGTTCCTTTTTTACCTCTTCAAAACTCAATTTTTTTAAAATTTTTTTTACCTCTTCAAAACTCCAACATTTTTTTTTTTTACCTCTTCAAAACTCAAATATTTTTTTTTTTTTTTATCTCTTCAAAACTCCAACATTTTTTTTTTGTTTTACCTCTTCAAAACTCCTACATTTTTTTTTTTTTTTTTTACCTCTTCAAAACTCCACTTCTTTTTTTTTTTTTTTTCTACCTCTTCAAAACTCCAACATTGATTTTTTGTTCCTTTTTTTACCTCTTCAAAACTCCAACATTGATTTTTTGTTCCTTTTTTTACCTCTTCAAAACTCCAATTTTTTTTTTTTTTTTTTTACCTCTTCAAAACTCCAACTTTTTTTTTCTTTTCACCTCTTCAAAACTCCACAATTTTTTTTTTTTTTTTTTTTTACCTCTTCAAAACTACAACTTTTTTTTTTTTTTACCTCTTCAAAACTCCAACTTTTTTTTTTTTTTTTTACCTCTTCAAAACTCCAACTTTTTTTTTTTTTTTACCTCTTCAAAACTCTACAATTTTTTTTTTTTTTTTTTTTACCTCTTCAAAACTCCAACTTTTTTTTTTTTTTTTTTACCTCTTCAAAACTCCAACATTGATTTTTTGTTCCTTTTTTTACCTCTTCAAAACTCCAATTTTTTTTTTTTTTTTTTACCTCTTCAAAACTCCAACTTTTTTTTTTTTTTTTACCTCTTCAAAACTCTACAATTTTTTTTTTTTTTTTTTACCTCTTCAAAACTTCACTTTTTTTTTTTTTTTTTTTACCTCTTCAAAACTCCAACATTGATTTTTTGTTCCTTTTTTTACCTCTTCAAAACTCCACAATTTTTTTTATTTATTTTTTTTACCTCTTCAAAACTCCAACTTTTTTTTTTTTTTTTTACCTCTTCAAAACTCCAACATTGATTTTTTGTTCCTTTTTTTACCTCTTCAAAACTCAATTTTTTTAAAAAAAAATTTTACCTCTTCAAAACTCCAACATTTTTTTTTTTTACCTCTTCAAAACTGAAATATTTTTTTTTTTTTTTATCTCTTCAAAACTCCAACATTTTTTTTTTTTTACCTCTTCAAAACTCCTAAATTTTTTTTTTTTTTTTTACCTCTTCAAAACTCTACAATTTTTTTTTTTTTTTTTTACCTCTTCAAAACTCCACAATTTTTTTTTTTTTTTTTCTACCTCTTCAAAACTCCAACATTGATTTTTTGTTCCTTTTTTTACCTCTTCAAAACTCCAACTTTTTTTTTTTTTTTACCTCTTCAAAACTCCAAATTTTTTTTTTTTTTTTTTTACCTCTTCAAAACTCCAACATTGATTTTTTGTTCCTTTTTTTACCTCTTCAAAACTCCAAATTTCTTTTTTTTTTTTTTTTACCTCTTCAAAACTCCAACATTGATTTTTTGTTCCTTTTTTACCTCTTCAAAACTCCAACTTTTTTTTTTTTTTTTACCTCTTCAAAACTCCAAATTTTTTTTTTTTTTTTTTTACCTCTTCAAAACTCCAACTTTTTTTTTTTTTTTTTACCTCTTCAAAACTCTACAATTTTTTTTTTTTTTTTTTTACCTCTTCAAAACTCTACAATTTTTTTTTTTTTTTTTTTTTACCTCTTCAAAACTCCAACTTTTTTTTTTTTTTTTTTACCTCTTCAAAACTCCAACATTGATTTTTTGTTCCTTTTTTTACCTCTTCAAAACTCCTCAATTTTTTTTTTTTTTTTTTACCTCTTCAAAACTCAATTTTTTTTTTTTTTTTTTACCTCTTCAAAACTCCACAATTTTTTTTTTTTTTTCTACCTCTTCAAAACTCCAACATTGATTTTTTGTTCCTTTTTTTACCTCTTCAAAACTCCAACTTTTTTTTTTTTTTTACCTCTTCAAAACTCCAACTTTTTTTTTTTTTTTTTTACCTCTTCAAAACTCCAACATTGATTTTTTGTTCCTTTTTTTACCTCTTCAAAACTCTTTTTTTTTAAATTTTTTTTACCTCTTCAAAACTCCAACATTTTTTTTTTTACCTCTTCAAAACTGAAATATTTTTATTTTTTTTTTATCTCTTCAAAACTCCAACATTTTTTTTTTTTTCACCTCTTCAAAACTCCTAAATTTTTTTTTTTTTTTTACCTCTTCAAAACTCCACAATTTTTTTTTATTTATTTTTTTACCTCTTCAAAACTCCAACTTTTTTTTTTTTTTTTTACCTCTTCAAAACTCCAACATTGATTTTTTGTTCCTTTTTTTACCTCTTCAAAACTCAATTTTTTTAAAAATTTTTTTACCTCTTCAAAACTCCAACATTTTTTTTTTTTACCTCTTCAAAACTGAAATATTTTTATTTTTTTTTTATCTCTTCAAAACTCCAACATTTTTTTTTTTTTTACCTCTTCAAAACTCCTAAATTTTTTTTTTTTTTTTTACCTCTTCAAAACTCCAATTTTTTTTTTTTTTTTTTACCTCTTCAAAACTCCAACATTGATTTTTTGTTCCTTTTTTTACCTCTTCAAAACTCCTAAATTTTTTTTTTTTTTTTTACCTCTTCAAAACTCAATTTTTTTTTTTTTTTTTACCTCTTCAAAACTCCAACTTTTTTTTTTTTTTTTTACCTCTTCAAAACTCTACAATTTTTTTTTTTTTTTTTTTTTACCTCTTCAAAACTCCAACTTTTTTTTTTTTTTTTTTTACCTCTTCAAAACTCCAACATTGATTTTTTGTTCCTTTTTTTACCTCTTCAAAACTCCTCAATTTTTTTTTTTTTTTTTTACCTCTTCAAAACTCAATTTTTTTTTTTTTTTTTTTACCTCTTCAAAACTCCACAATTTTTTTTTTTTTTTTTTCAACCTCTTCAAAACTCCAACATTGATTTTTTGTTCCTTTTTTTACCTCTTCAAAACTCCAACTTTTTTTTTTTTTTTTACCTCTTCAAAACTCCAACTTTTTTTTTTTTTTTTACCTCTTCAAAACTCCAACATTGATTTTTTGTTCCTTTTTTTACCTCTTCAAAACTCTTTTTTTTAAAATTTTTTTTACCTCTTCAAAACTCCAACATTTTTTTTTTTACCTCTTCAAAACTGAAATATTTTTTTTTTTTTTTTATCTCTTCAAAACTCCAACATTTTTTTTTTTTTTTACCTCTTCAAAACTCCTAAATTTTTTTTTTTTTTTTTACCTCTTCAAAACTCCACAATTTTTTTTATTTATTTTTTTTTACCTCTTCAAAACTCCAACTTTTTTTTTTTTTTTTTTACCTCTTCAAAACTCCAACATTGATTTTTTGTTCCTTTTTTTACCTCTTCAAAACTCAATTTTTTTAAAAATTTTTTTTACCTCTTCAAAACTCCAACAATTTTTTTTTTTACCTCTTCAAAACTGAAATATTTTTTTTTTTTTTTATCTCTTCAAAACTCCAACATTTTTTTTTTTTTTTACCTCTTCAAAACTCCTAAATTTTTTTTTTTTTTTTTTACCTCTTCAAAACTCAATTTTTTTTTTTTTTTTTACCTCTTCAAAACTCCACAATTTTTTTTTTTTTTTTTTCTACCTCTTCAAAACTCCAACATTGATTTTTTGTTCCTTTTTTTACCTCTTCAAAACTCCAACTTTTTTTTTTTTTTTTACCTCTTCAAAACTCCAACTTTTTTTTTTTTTTTTTACCTCTTCAAAACTCCAACATTGATTTTTTGTTCCTTTTTTTACCTCTTCAAAACTCTTTTTTTTAAAAATTTTTTTACCTCTTCAAAACTCCAACATTTTTTTTTTTACCTCTTCAAAACTGAAATATTTTTATTTTTTTTTTATCTCTTCAAAACTCCAACATTTTTTTTTTTTTTTACCTCTTCAAAACTCCTAAATTTTTTTTTTTTTTTTACCTCTTCAAAACTCCACAATTTTTTTTATTTATTTTTTTTACCTCTTCAAAACTCCAACTTTTTTTTTTTTTTTTTTACCTCTTCAAAACTCCAACATTGATTTTTTGTTCCTTTTTTTACCTCTTCAAAACTCAATTTTTTTAAAAAAATTTTTTACCTCTTCAAAACTCCAACATTTTTTTTTTTTACCTCTTCAAAACTGAAATATTTTTATTTTTTTTTTATCTCTTCAAAACTCCTAAATTTTTTTTTTTTTTTTTTACCTCTTCAAAACTCAATTTTTTTTATTTTTTTCTACCTCTTCAAAACTCCACAATTTTTTTTAATTTTTTTTCTACCTCTTCAAAACTCCAACATTGATTTTTTGTTCCTTTTTTTACCTCTTCAAAACTCCAACTTTTTTTTTTTTTTTTACCTCTTCAAAACTCCAAATTTTTTTTTTTTTTTTTTTACCTCTTCAAAACTCCAACTTTTTTTTTTTTTTTTTACCTCTTCAAAACTCTACAATTTTTTTTTTTTTTTTTTTTACCTCTTCAAAACTCTACAATTTTTTTTTTTTTTTTTTTTACCTCTTCAAAACTCCAACATTGATTTTTTGTTCCTTTTTTTACCTCTTCAAAACTCCAATTTTTTTATTTTTTTTTTACCTCTTCAAAACTCCAACTTTTTTTTTTTTTTTTACCTCTTCAAAACTCTACAATTTTTTTTTTTTTTTTTTTTTACCTCTTCAAAACTCCAATTTTTTTTTTTTTTTTTTTTACCTCTTCAAAACTCCAACATTGATTTTTTGTTCCTTTTTTTACCTCTTCAAAACTCCTAAATTTTTTTTTTTTTTTTTACCTCTTCAAAACTCAATTTTTTTTTTTTTTTTTTTACCTCTTCAAAACTCCACAATTTTTTTTTTTTTTTTTCTACCTCTTCAAAACTCCAACATTGATTTTTTGTTCCTTTTTTTACCTCTTCAAAACTCCAACTTTTTTTTTTTTTTTTACCTCTTCAAAACTCCAACTTTTTTTTTTTTTTTTACCTCTTCAAAACTCCAACATTGATTTTTTGTTCCTTTTTTTACCTCTTCAAAACTCAATTTTTTTTAAAATTTTTTTTACCTCTTCAAAACTCCAACATTTTTTTTTTTTACCTCTTCAAAACTGAAATATTTTTATTTTTTTTTTATCTCTTCAAAACTCCAACATTTTTTTTTTTTTTTACCTCTTCAAAACTCCTAAATTTTTTTTTTTTTTTTTACCTCTTCAAAACTCCACAATTTTTTTTATTTATTTTTTTTACCTCTTCAAAACTCCAACTTTTTTTTTTTTTTTTTTACCTCTTCAAAACTCCAACATTGATTTTTTGTTCCTTTTTTTACCTCTTCAAAACTCAATTTTTTTAAAAAAATTTTTTACCTCTTCAAAACTCCAACATTTTTTTTTTTTACCTCTTCAAAACTGAAATATTTTTATTTTTTTTTTATCTCTTCAAAACTCCAACATTTTTTTTTTTTTTACCTCTTCAAAACTCCTAAATTTTTTTTTTTTTTTTTTACCTCTTCAAAACTCAATTTTTTTTTTTTTTTTTTACCTCTTCAAAACTCCACAATTTTTTTTTTTTTTTTTTCTACCTCTTCAAAACTCCAACATTGATTTTTTGTTCCTTTTTTTACCTCTTCAAAACTCCAACTTTTTTTTTTTTTTTTACCTCTTCAAAACTCCAAATTTTTTTTTTTTTTTTTTTACCTCTTCAAAACTCCAACTTTTTTTTTTTTTTTTTACCTCTTCAAAACTCTACAATTTTTTTTTTTTTTTTTTTTACCTCTTCAAAACTCTACAATTTTTTTTTTTTTTTTTTTACCTCTTCAAAACTCCAACATTGATTTTTTGTTCCTTTTTTTACCTCTTCAAAACTCCAATTTTTTTTTTTTTTTTTTACCTCTTCAAAACTCCAACTTTTTTTTTTTTTTTTACCTCTTCAAAACTCTACAATTTTTTTTTTTTTTTTTTTTACCTCTTCAAAACTCCAATTTTTTTTTTTTTTTTTTTTACCTCTTCAAAACTCCAACATTGATTTTTTGTTCCTTTTTTTACCTCTTCAAAACTCCTAAATTTTTTTTTTTTTTTTTTACCTCTTCAAAACTCTTTTTTTTTTTTTTTTTTTACCTCTTCAAAACTCCACAATTTTTTTTTTTTTTTTTTCTACCTCTTCAAAACTCCAACATTGATTTTTTGTTCCTTTTTTTACCTCTTCAAAACTCCAACTTTTTTTTTTTTTTTTACCTCTTCAAAACTCCAAATTTTTTTTTTTTTTTTTTACCTCTTCAAAACTCCAACTTTTTTTTTTTTTTTTTACCTCTTCAAAACTCTACAATTTTTTTTTTTTTTTTTTTTACCTCTTCAAAACTCCAACATTGATTTTTTGTTCCTTTTTTTACCTCTTCAAAACTCCAATTTTTTTATTTTTTTTTTTACCTCTTCAAAACTCCAACTTTTTTTTTTTTTTTTACCTCTTCAAAACTCTACAATTTTTTTTATTTTTTTTTTACCTCTTCAAAACTCTACAATTTTTTTTTTTTTTTTTTTACCTCTTCAAAACTCCAACTTTTTTTTTTTTTTTTTTTACCTCTTCAAAACTCCAACATTGATTTTTTGTTCCTTTTTTTACCTCTTCAAAACTCCACCATTTTTTTTATTTATTTTTTTTACCTCTTCAAAACTCCAACTTTTTTTTTTTTTTTTTACCTCTTCAAAACTCCAACATTGATTTTTTGTTCCTTTTTTTACCTCTTCAAAACTCAATTTTTTTAAAAATTTTTTTTACCTCTTCAAAACTCCAACATTTTTTTTTTTTACCTCTTCAAAACTCAAATATATATTTTTTTTTTTTATCTCTTCAAAACTCCAACATTTTTTTTTTTTTTACCTCTTCAAAACTCCTAAATTTTTTTTTTTTTTTTTTACCTCTTCAAAACTCAATTTTTTTTTTTTTTTTTTTATTTCTTCAAAACTCCACTTTTTTTTTTTTTTTTTTCTACTTCTTCAAAACTCCAACATTGATTTTTTGTTCCTTTTTTTACCTCTTCAAAACTCCAACATTGATTTTTTGTTCCTTTTTTTATCTCTTCAAAACTCCAACATTTTTTTTTTTTTTACCTCTTCAAAACTCCTAAATTTTTTTTTTTTTTTTTTACCTCTTCAAAACTCAATTTTTTTTTATTTTTTTTTACCTCTTCAAAACTCCACAATTTTTTTTTTTTTTTTCTACCTCTTCAAAACTCCAACATTGATTTTTTGTTCCTTTTTTTACCTCTTCAAAACTCCAACTTTTTTTTTTTTTTTTACCTCTTCAAAACTCCAAATTTTTTTTTTTTTTTTTTTACCTCTTCAAAACTCCAACTTTTTTTTTTTTTTTTTACCTCTTCAAAACTCTACAATTTTTTTTTTTTTTTTACCTCTTCAAAACTCTACAATTTTTTTTTTTTTTTTTTTACCTCTTCAAAACTCCAACATTGATTTTTTGTTCCTTTTTTTACCTCTTCAAAACTCCACAATTTTTTTTATTTATTTTTTTTACCTCTTCAAAACTCAAATATATATATATTTTTTTTTATCTCTTCAAAACTCCAACATTTTTTTTTTTTTTTACCTCTTCAAAACTCCTAAATTTTTTATTTTTTTTTTTACCTCTTCAAAACTCAATTTTTTTTTTTTTTTTTTACCTCTTCAAAACTCCACAATTTTTTTTTTTTTTTTTTCTACCTCTTCAAAACTCCAACATTGATTTTTTGTTCCTTTTTTTACCTCTTCAAAACTCCAACTTTTTTTTTTTTTTTTACCTCTTCAAAACTCCAAATTATTTTTTTTTTTTTGTTACCTCTTCAAAACTCCAACTTTTTTTTTTTTTTTTTACCTCTTCAAAACTCTACAATTTTTTTTTTTTTTTTTTTTTACCTCTTCAAAACTCCAACATTGATTTTTTGTTCCTTTTTTTACCTCTTCAAAACTCCAATTTTTTTTTTTTTTTTTTACCTCTTCAAAACTCCAACTTTTTTTTTTTTTTTTACCTCTTCAAAACTCCTAAATGTTTTATTTTTTTTTTACCTCTTCAAAACTCAATTTTTTTTTTTTTTTTTTTACCTCTTCAAAACTCCACAATTTTTTTTATTTATTTTTTTTACCTCTTCAAAACTCAAATATATATATATTTTTTTTATCTCTTCAAAACTCCAACATTTTTTTTTTTTTTTACCTCTTCAAAACTCCTAAATTTTTTTTTTTTTTTTTTACCTCTTCAAAACTCCACAATTTTTTTTTTTTTTTTCTACCTCTTCAAAACTCCAACATTGATTTTTTGTTCCTTTTTTTACCTCTTCAAAACTCCAACTTTTTTTTTTTTTTTTACCTCTTCAAAACTCCAAATTATTAATTTTTTTTTTGTTACCTCTTCAAAACTCCAACTTTTTTTTTTTTTTTTTACCTCTTCAAAACTCTACAATTTTTTTTTTTTTTTTT
>NW_028258616.1:42500-67500 GCF_982586985.1 Callionymus lyra
TGATTTTTTGTTCCTTTTTTTACCTCTTCAAAACTCCACAATTTTTTTTATTTATTTTTTTTACCTCTTCAAAACTCCAACTTTTTTTTTTTTTTTTTTACCTCTTCAAAACTCCAACATTGATTTTTTGTTCCTTTTTTTACCTCTTCAAAACTCAATTTTTTTAAAAAAATTTTTTACCTCTTCAAAACTCCAACATTTTTTTTTTTTACCTCTTCAAAACTGAAATATTTTTTTTTTTTTTTTTATCTCTTCAAAACTCCAACATTTTTTTTTTTTACCTCTTCAAAACTCCAACATTGATTTTTTGTTCCTTTTTTTACCTCTTCAAAACTCCACAATTTTTTTATTTATTTTTTTTTACCTCTTCAAAACTCCAACTTTTTTTTTTTTTACCTCTTCAAAACTCAATTTTTTTTTTATTTTTTTTTTACCTCTTAAAAACTCCAACATTGATTTTTTGTTCCTTTTTTTACCTCTTCAAAACTCCAATTTTTTTTTTTTTACCTCTTCAAAACTCCAACTTTTTTTTTTTTTTTTTTTACCTCTTCAAAACTCCAACTTTTTTTTTTTTTTTTTTACCTCTTCAAAACTCCAACATTGATTTTTTGTTCCTTTTTTTACCTCTTCAAAACTCAATTTTTTAAAATTCTTTTTTTACCTCTTCAAAACTCCAACATTTTTTTTTTTTACCTCTTCAAAACTCAATTTTTTTTTTTTTTTTTTACCTCTCAAAACTCAAAATTTTTTTTTTTTTTACCTCTTCAAAACTCCACAATTTTTTTTTCTTTTTACCTCTTCAAAACTCAATTTTTTTTTTTTTTTTTTTTTACCTCTTCAAAACTCCAACATTGATTTTTTGTTCCTTTTTTACCTCTTCAAAACTCCAAATTCTTTTTTTTTTTTCTTTTTACCTCTTCAAAACTCAATTTTTTTTTTTTTTTTTTTTTACCTCTTCAAAACTCCAACATTGATTTTTTGTTCCTTTTTTTACCTCTTCAAAACTCCACAATTTTTTTTTTTTTTTTTTTTACCTCTCCAAAACTCCAACTTTTTTTTTTTTTTACCTCTTCAAAACTCCAACTTTTTTTTTTTTTTACCTCTTCAAAACTCCAACATTGATTTTTTGTTCCTTTTTTTACCTCTTCAAAACTCCAATTTTTTTATTTTTTTATTTTTTACCTCTTCAAAACTCCAACTTTTTTTTTTTTTTACCTCTTCAAAACTCCACAATTTTTTTTTTTTTTTTTACCCCTTCAAAACTCCAACTTTTTTTTTTTTTTTTTTTTACCTCTTCAAAACTCCAACTTTTTTTTTTTTTTTTACCTCTTCAAAACTCCAACTTTTTTTTTTTTTTCTACCTCTTCAAAACTCCAACATTGATTTTTTGTTCCTTTTTTTACCTCTTCAAAACTCCAACTTTTTTTTTTTTTTTTACCTCTTCAAAACTCCAAATTTTTTTTTTTTTTTTTTTACCTCTTCAAAACTCCAACTTTTTTTTTTTTTTTTTACCTCTTCAAAACTCTACAATTTTTTTTTTTTTTTTTTTTACCTCTTCAAAACTCCAACATTGATTTTTTGTTCCTTTTTTTACCTCTTCAAAACTCCAATTTTTTTTTTTTTTTTTTTACCTCTTCAAAACTCCAACTTTTTTTTTTTTTTTTACCTCTTCAAAACTCCAACTTTTTTTTTTTTTTTTACCTCTTCAAAACTCCAAATTTTTTTATTTTTTTTTTTACCTCTTCAAAACTCCAACTTTTTTTTTTTTTTTTACCTCTTCAAAACTCCAACTTTTTTTTTTTTTTTTTTTACCTCTTCAAAACTCCAACATTGATTTTTTGTTCCTTTTTTTACCTCTTCAAAACTCCACAATTTTTTTTATTTATTTTTTTTACCTCTTCAAAACTCCAACTTTTTTTTTTTTTTTTTTACCTCTTCAAAACTCCAACATTGATTTTTTGTTCCTTTTTTTACCTCTTCAAAACTCAATTTTTTTAAAAAAAATTTTTACCTCTTCAAAACTCCAACATTTTTTTTTTTTACCTCTTCAAAACTGAAATATTTTTATTTTTTTTTTATCTCTTCAAAACTCCAACATTTTTTTTTTTTACCTCTTCAAAACTCCAACATTGATTTTTTGTTCCTTTTTTTACCTCTTCAAAACTCCACAATTTTTTTATTTATTTTTTTTTACCTCTTCAAAACTCCAACTTTTTTTTTTTTTACCTCTTCAAAACTCAATTTTTTTTTTATTTTTTTTTTACCTCTTCAAAACTCCAACATTGATTTTTTGTTCCTTTTTTTACCTCTTCAAAACTCCAACTTTTTTTTTTTTACCTCTTCAAAACTCCAACTTTTTTTTTTTTTTTTTTACCTCTTCAAAACTCCAACTTTTTTTTTTTTTTTTTTACCTCTTCAAAACTCCAACATTGATTTTTTGTTCCTTTTTTTACCTCTTCAAAACTCAATTTTTTAAAATTCTTTTTTTACCTCTTCAAAACTCCAACATTTTTTTTTTTTACCTCTTCAAAACTCAATTTTTTTATTTTTTTTTTATCTCTTCAAAACTCCAACATTTTTTTTTTTTTTTACCTCTTCAAAACTCAAAATTTTTTTTTTTTTTACCTCTTCAAAACTCCACAATTTTTTTTTCTTTTTACCTCTTCAAAACTCAATTTTTTTTTTTTTTTTTTTTACCTCTTCAAAACTCCAACATTGATTTTTTGTTCCTTTTTTTACCTCTTCAAAACTCCAAATTCTTTATTTTTTTCTTTTTACCTCTTCAAAACTCAATTTTTTTTTTTTTTTTTTTTACCTCTTCAAAACTCCAACATTGATTTTTTGTTCCTTTTTTTACCTCTTCAAAACTCCACAATTTTTTTTTATTTTTTTTTTACCTCTTCAAAACTCCAACTTTTTTTTTTTTTTACCTCTTCAAAACTCCAACTTTTTTTTTTTTTTACCTCTTCAAAACTCCACAATTTTTTTTTTTTTTTTACCCCTTCAAAACTCCAACTTTTTTTTTTTTTTTTTTTACCTCTTCAAAACTCCAACTTTTTTTTTTTTTTTTACCTCTTCAAAACTCCAACTTTTTTTTTTTTTTCTACCTCTTCAAAACTCCAACATTGATTTTTTGTTCCTTTTTTTACCTCTTCAAAACTCCAACTTTTTTTTTTTTTTTTACCTCTTCAAAACTCCAACTTTTTTTTTTTTTTTTACCTCTTCAAAACTCCAAATTTTTTTATTTTTTTTTTACCTCTTCAAAACTCCAACTTTTTTTTTTTTTTTTACCTCTTCAAAACTCCATCTTTTTTTTTTTTTTTTTTTACCTCTTCAAAACTCCAACATTGATTTTTTGTTCCTTTTTTTACCTCTTCAAAACTCCACAATTTTTTTTATTTATTTTTTTTACCTCTTCAAAACTCTACAATTTTTTTTTTTTTTTTTTACCTCTTCAAAACTCCAACATTGATTTTTTGTTCCTTTTTTTACCTCTTCAAAACTCCACAATTTTTTTTATTTATTTTTTTTACCTCTTCAAAACTCCAACTTTTTTTTTTTTTTTTTTACCTCTTCAAAACTCCAACATTGATTTTTTGTTCCTTTTTTTACCTCTTCAAAACTCAATTTTTTTAAAAAAATTTTTTACCTCTTCAAAACTCCAACATTTTTTTTTTTACCTCTTCAAAACTGAAATATTTTTATTTTTTTTTTATCTCTTCAAAACTCCAACATTTTTTTTTTTTACCTCTTCAAAACTCCAACATTGATTTTTTGTTCCTTTTTTTACCTCTTCAAAACTCCACAATTTTTTTTTTTTTTTTTTTTTACCTCTTCAAAACTCCAACTTTTTTTTTTTTTACCTCTTCAAAACTCAATTTTTTTTTTATTTTTTTTTTACCTCTTCAAAACTCCAACTTTTTTTTTTTTACCTCTTCAAAACTCCAACTTTTTTTTTTTTTTTTTTACCTCTTCAAAACTCCAACATTGATTTTTTGTTCCTTTTTTTACCTCTTCAAAACTCAATTTTTTAAAATTCTTTTTTTACCTCTTCAAAACTCCAACATTTTTTTTTTTTACCTCTTCAAAACTCAATTTTTTTTTTTTTTTTTTATCTCTTCAAAACTCCAACATTTTTTTTTTTTTTTACCTCTTCAAAACTCAAAATTTTTTTTTTTTTTACCTCTTCAAAACTCCACAATTTTTTTTTCTTTTTACCTCTTCAAAACTCAATTTTTTTTTTTTTTTTTTTTTACCTCTTCAAAACTCCAACATTGATTTTTTGTTCCTTTTTTTACCTCTTCAAAACTCCAAATTCTTTTTTTTTTTCTTTTTACCTCTTCAAAACTCAATTTTTTTTTTTTTTTTTTTTTTACCTCTTCAAAACTCCAACATTGATTTTTTGTTCCTTTTTTTACCTCTTCAAAACTCCACAATTTTTTTTTTTTTTTTTTTTACCTCTTCAAAACTCCAACTTTTTTTTTTTTTTACCTCTTCAAAACTCCAACTTTTTTTTTTTTTTACCTCTTCAAAACTCCAACATTGATTTTTTGTTCCTTTTTTTACCTCTTCAAAACTCCAATTTTTTTATTTTTTTATTTTTTACCTCTTCAAAACTCCAACTTTTTTTTTTTTTTACCTCTTCAAAACTCCACAATTTTTTTTTTTTTTTTTACCCCTTCAAAACTCCAACTTTTTTTTTTTTTTTTTTTTACCTCTTCAAAACTCCAACTTTTTTTTTTTTTTTTACCTCTTCAAAACTCCAACTTTTTTTTTTTTTTCTACCTCTTCAAAACTCCAACATTGATTTTTTGTTCCTTTTTTTACCTCTTCAAAACTCCAACTTTTTTTTTTTTTTTTTACCTCTTCAAAACTCCAAATTTTTTTTTTTTTTTTTACCTCTTCAAAACTCCAACTTTTTTTTTTTTTTTTTACCTCTTCAAAACTCTACAATTTTTTTTTTTTTTTTTTTTACCTCTTCAAAACTCTACAATTTTTTTTTTTTTTTTTTTTACCTCTTCAAAACTCCAACATTGATTTTTTGTTCCTTTTTTTACCTCTTCAAAACTCCAATTTTTTTTTTTTTTTTTTTACCTCTTCAAAACTCTACAATTTTTTTTTTTTTTTTTTTACCTCTTCAAAACTCTACAATTTTTTTTTTTTTTTTTTTTACCTCTTCAAAACTTCAACTTTTTTTTTTTTTTTTTTTACCTCTTCAAAACTCCAACATTGATTTTTTGTTCCTTTTTTTACCTCTTCAAAACTCCACAATTTTTTTTATTTATTTTTTTTACCTCTTCAAAACTCCAACTTTTTTTTTTTTTTTTTTACCTCTTCAAAACTCAATTTTTTTAAAAAATTTTTTTACCTCTTCAAAACTCCAACATTTTTTTTTTTTTACCTGTCAAAACTCCTAAATTTTTTTATTTTTTTTTTACCTCTTCAAAACTCAATTTTTTTTTTTTTTTTTTTACCTCTTCAAAACTCCACATTTTTTTTTTTTTTTTTTTCTACCTCTTCAAAACTCCAACATTGATTTTTTGTTCCTTTTTTTACCTCTTCAAAACTCCAACATTGATTTTTTGTTCCTTTTTTTACCTCTTCAAAACTCCAATTTTTTTTTTTTTTTTTTTACCTCTTCAAAACTCCAACTTTTTTTTTTTTTTTTACCTCTTCAAAACTCTACAATTATTTTTTTTTTTTTTTTTTTACCTCTTCAAAACTCCAACTTTTTTTTTTTTTTTTTTTACCTCTTCAAAACTCCAACATTGATTTTTTGTTCCTTTTTTTACCTCTTCAAAACTCCTAAATTTTTTTTTTTTTTTTTTACCTCTTCAAAACTCAATTTTTTTTTTTTTTTTTTACCTCTTCAAAACTCCAACATTGATTTTTTGTTCCTTTTTTTACCTCTTCAAAACTCCAACTTTTTTTTTTTTTTTTACCTCTTCAAAACTCCAAATTTTTTTTTTTTTTTTTTTACCTCTTCAAAACTCCAACTTTTTTTTTTTTTTTTACCTCTTCAAAACTCTACAATTTTTTTATTTTTTTTTTACCTCTTCAAAACTCTACAATTTTTTTTTTTTTTTTTTTTACCTCTTCAAAACTCCAACATTGATTTTTTGTTCCTTTTTTTACCTCTTCAAAACTCCAATTTTTTTTTTTTTTTTTTACCTCTTCAAAACTCTACAATTTTTTTTTTTTTTTTTTTTACCTCTTCAAAACTCTACAATTTTTTTTTTTTTTTTTTTTTACCTCTTCAAAACTTCAACTTTTTTTTTTTTTTTTTTTACCTCTTCAAAACTCCAACATTGATTTTTTGTTCCTTTTTTTACCTCTTCAAAACTCCACAATTTTTTTTATTTATTTTTTTTACCTCTTCAAAACTCCAACTTTTTTTTTTTTTTTTTTACCTCTTCAAAACTCAATTTTTTTAAAAAATTTTTTTACCTCTTCAAAACTCCAACATTTTTTTTTTTTTACCTCTCAAAACTCCTAAATTTTTTTATTTTTTTTTTTACCTCTTCAAAACTCAATTTTTTTTTTTTTTTTTTTACCTCTTCAAAACTCCACTTTTTTTTTTTTTTTTTTTTCTACCTCTTCAAAACTCCAACATTGATTTTTTGTTCCTTTTTTTACCTCTTCAAAACTCCAACATTGATTTTTTGTTCCTTTTTTTACCTCTTCAAAACTCCAATTTTTTTTTTTTTTTTTTTACCTCTTCAAAACTCCAACTTTTTTTTTTTTTTTTACCTCTTCAAAACTCTACAATTATTATTATTTTTTTTTTTTTACCTCTTCAAAACTCCAACTTTTTTTTTTTTTTTTTTTTACCTCTTCAAAACTCCAACGTTGATTTTTTGTTCCTTTTTTTACCTCTTCAAAACTCCTAAATTTTTTTTTTTTTTTTTTTACCTCTTCAAAACTCAATTTTTTTTTTTTTTTTTTACCTCTTCAAAACTCCAACATTGATTTTTTGTTCCTTTTTTTACCTCTTCAAAACTCCAACTTTTTTTTTTTTTTTTACCTCTTCAAAACTCCAAATTTTTTTTTTTTTTTTTTACCTCTTCAAAACTCCAACTTTTTTTTTTTTTTTTACCTCTTCAAAACTCTACAATTTTTTTTTTTTTTTTTACCTCTTCAAAACTCTACAATTTTTTTTTTTTTTTTTTTTACCTCTTCAAAACTCCAACATTGATTTTTTGTTCCTTTTTTTACCTCTTCAAAACTCCACACTTTTTTTTATTTATTTTTTTTACCTCTTCAAAACTCAAATATATACATATTTTTTTTATCTCTTCAAAACTCCAACATTTTTTTTTTTTTTTACCTCTTCAAAACTCCTAAATTTTTTTTTTTTTTTTTTACCTCTTCAAAACTCCAACATTTTTTTTTTTTTTTACCTCTTCAAAACTCCTAAATTTTTTTTTTTTTTTTTTACCTCTTCAAAACTCCAACTTTTTTTTTTTTTTTTTTACCTCTTCAAAACTCCAACATTGATTTTTTGTTCCTTTTTTTACCTCTTCAAAACTCAATTTTTTAAAATTCTTTTTTTACCTCTTCAAAACTCCAACATTGATTTTTTGTTCCTTTTTTTACCTCTTCAAAACTCCAAATTCTTTTTTTTTTTCTTTTTACCTCTTCAAAACTCAATTTTTTTTTTTTTTTTTTTTTACCTCTTCAAAACTCCAACATTGATTTTTTGTTCCTTTTTTTACCTCTTCAAAACTCCACAATTTTTTTTTTTTTTTTTTTTACCTCTTCAAAACTCCAACTTTTTTTTTTTTTTACCTCTTCAAAACTCCAACTTTTTTTTTTTTTTTTTTACCTCTTCAAAACTCCAACATTGATTTTTTGTTCCTTTTTTTACCTCTTCAAAACTCCAATTTTTTTATTTTTTTATTTTTTACCTCTTCAAAACTCCAACTTTTTTTTTTTTTTACCCCTTCAAAACTCCAACTTTTTTTTTTTTTTTTTTACCTCTTCAAAACTCCACAATTTTTTTTTTTTTTTTTTTTACCTCTTCAAAACTCCAACTTTTTTTTTTTTTTACCTCTTCAAAACTCCAACTTTTTTTTTTTTTTTTTTTACCTCTTCAAAACTCCAACTTTTTTTTTTTTTTTCACCTCTTCAAAACTCCACAATTTTTTTTTTTTTTTTTTTTACCTCTTCAAAACTACAACTTTTTTTTTTTTTTACCTCTTCAAAACTCCAACTTTTTTTTTTTTTTTTTACCTCTTCAAAACTCCAACTTTTTTTTTTTTTTTTACCTCTTCAAAACTCTACAATTTTTTTTTTTTTTTTTTTTTACCTCTTCAAAACTCCAACTTTTTTTTTTTTTTACCTCTTCAAAACTCCAACTTTTTTTTTTTTTTTTTTACCTCTTCAAAACTCCAACATTGATTTTTTGTTCCTTTTTTTACCTCTTCAAAACTCAATTTTTTAAAATTCTTTTTTTACCTCTTCAAAACTCCAACATTTTTTTTTTTTACCTCTTCAAAACTCAATTTTTTTTTTTTTTTTTTTATCTCTTCAAAACTCCAACATTTTTTTTTTTTTTTACCTCTTCAAAACTCAAAATTTTTTTTTTTTTACCTCTTCAAAACTCCACAATTTTTTTTTCTTTTTACCTCTTCAAAACTCAATTTTTTTTTTTTTTTTTTTTTACCTCTTCAAAACTCCAACATTGATTTTTTGTTCCTTTTTTTACCTCTTCAAAACTCCAAATTCTTTTTTTTTTTCTTTTTACCTCTTCAAAACTC
This sequence comes from Callionymus lyra, assembly GCF_982586985.1. NCBI lineage: Eukaryota > Metazoa > Chordata > Actinopteri > Syngnathiformes > Callionymidae > Callionymus > Callionymus lyra. The sequence continues at coordinate 51,260 of NW_028258616.1, forward strand.
AATTTTTTTTTTTTTTTTTTTTTACCTCTTCAAAACTCCAACATTGATTTTTTGTTCGTTTTTTTACCTCTTCAAAACTCCACAATTTTTTTTTTTTTTTTTTTTACCTCTTCAAAACTCCAACTTTTTTTTTTTTTTACCTCTTCAAAACTCCAACTTTTTTTTTTTTTACCTCTTCAAAACTCCAACATTGATTTTTTGTTCCTTTTTTTACCTCTTCAAAACTCCAATTTTTTTATTTTTTTATTTTTTACCTCTTCAAAACTCCAACTTTTTTTTTTTTTACCTCTTCAAAACTCCACAATTTTTTTTTTTTTTTTACCCCTTCAAAACTCCAACTTTTTTTTTTTTTTTTTTTACCTCTTCAAAACTCCACAATTTTTTTTTATTTTTTTTTCTACCTCTTCAAAACTCCAACATTTGATTTTTTGTTTCTTTTTTTACCTCTTCAAAACTCCAACATTGATTTTTTGTTCCTTTTTTTACCTCTTCAAAACTCCAATTTTTTTTTTTTTTTTTTACCTCTTCAAAACTCCAACTTTTTTTTTTTTTTTTTACCTCTTCAAAACTCTACAATTTTTTTTTTTTTTTTTTTTTACCTCTTCAAAACTCCAACTTTTTTTTTTTTTTTTTTTACCTCTTCAAAACTCCAACATTGATTTTTTGTTCCTTTTTTTACCTCTTCAAAACTCCTAAATTTTTTTTTTTTTTTTTTACCTCTTCAAAACTCAATTTTTTTTTTTTTTTTTTTACCTCTTCAAAACTCCACAATTTTTTTTTTTTTTTTCTACCTCTTCAAAACTCCAACATTGATTTTTTGTTCCTTTTTTTACCTCTTCAAAACTCCAACTTTTTTTTTTTTTTTACCTCTTCAAAACTCCAAATTTTTTTTTTTTTTTAACCTCTTCAAAACTCCAACTTTTTTTTTTTTTTTTTACCTCTTCAAAACTCTACAATTTTTTTTTTTTTTTTTTTTTTACCTCTTCAAAACTCTACAATTTTTTTTTTTTTTTTTTTTACCTCTTCAAAACTCCAACATTGATTTTTTGTTCCTTTTTTTACCTCTTCAAAACTCCACAATTTTTTTTATTTATTTTTTTTACCTCTTCAAAACTCCAACTTTTTTTTTTTTTTTTTTACCTCTTCAAAACTCCAACATTGATTTTTTGTTCCTTTTTTTACCTCTTCAAAACTCAATTTTTTTAAAAAATTTTTTTACCTCTTCAAAACTCCAACATTTTTTTTTTTTACCTCTTCAAAACTGAAATATTTTTATTTTTTTTTTATCTCTTCAAAACTCCAACATTTTTTTTTTTTTTTACCTCTTCAAAACTCCTAAATTTTTTTTTTTTTTTTTACCTCTTCAAAACTCAATTTTTTTATTTTTTTTTTTACCTCTTCAAAACTCCACAATTTTTTTTTTTTTTTTTTCTACCTCTTCAAAACTCCAACATTGATTTTTTGTTCCTTTTTTTACCTCTTCAAAACTCCAACTTTTTTTTTTTTTTTTACCTCTTCAAAACTCCAAATTTTTTTTTTTTTTTTTTTACCTCTTCAAAACTCCAACTTTTTTTTTTTTTTTTACCTCTTCAAAACTCTACAATTTTTTTTTTGTTCCTTTTTTTACCTCTTCAAAACTCCAACATTGATTTTTTGTTCCTTTTTTTACCTCTTCAAAACTCCTAAATTTTTTTTTTTTTTTTTTACCTCTTCAAAACTCAATTTTTTTTTTTTTTTTTTTACCTCTTCAAAACTCCACAATTTTTTTTTTTTTTTTCTACCTCTTCAAAACTCCAACATTGATTTTTTGTTCCTTTTTTACCTCTTCAAAACTCCAACTTTTTTTTTTTTTTTTTTTACCTCTTCTAAACTCCAACTTTTTTTTTTTTTTTTACCTCTTCAAAACTCTACAATTTTTTTTTTTTTTTTTTTTTTACCTCTTCAAAACTCCAACTTTTTTTTTTTTTTTTTACCTCTTCAAAACTCCAACATTGATTTTTTGTTCCTTTTTTTACCTCTTCAAAACTCCAACATTGATTTTTTGTTCCTTTTTTTACCTCTTCAAAACTCCTAAATTTTTTTTTTTTTTTTTACCTCTTCAAAACTCAATTTTTTTTTTTTTTTTTTTACCTCTTCAAAACTCCACAATTTTTTTTTTTTTTTTCTACCTCTTCAAAACTCCAACATTGATTTTTTGTTCCTTTTTTACCTCTTCAAAACTCCAACTTTTTTTTTTTTTTTACCTCTTCAAAACTCCAAATTTTTTTTTTTTTTTTTTACCTCTTCAAAACTCCAACTTTTTTTTTTTTTTTTACCTCTTCAAAACTCCAACTTTTTTTTTTTTTTTTTTTACCTCTTCAAAACTCCAACATTGATTTTTTGTTCCTTTTTTACCTCTTCAAAACTCCTAAATTTTTTTTTTTTTTTTTTACCTCTTCAAAACTCCAAATTTTTTTTTTTTTTTTTTACCTCTTCAAAACTCCAACTTTTTTTTTTTTTTTTACCTCTTCAAAACTCCAACTTTTTTTTTTTTTTTTTTTACCTCTTCAAAACTCCAACATTGATTTTTTGTTCCTTTTTTTACCTCTTCAAAACTCCTAAATTTTTTTTTTTTTTTTTACCTCTTCAAAACTCAATTTTTTTTTTTTTTTTACCTCTTCAAAACTCCACAATTTTTTTTTCTTTTTACCTCTTCAAAACTCCTAAATTTTTTTTTTTTTTTTTTACCTCTTCAAAACTCAATTTTTTTTTTAATTTTTTTTTTACCTCTTCAAAACTCCAACATTGATTTTTTGTTCCTTTTTTTACCTCTTCAAAACTCCAATTTTTTTTTTTTTTTTTTACCTCTTCAAAACTCCAACTTTTTTTTTTTTTTTTACCTCTTCAAAACTCTACAATTTTTTTTTTTTTTTTTTTTTTACCTCTTCAAAACTCCAACTTTTTTTTTTTTTTTTTTTACCTCTTCAAAACTCCAACATTGATTTTTTGTTCCTTTTTTTACCTCTTCAAAACTCCAACTTTTTTTTTTTTTTTACCTCTTCAAAACTCCAAATTTTTTTTTTTTTTTTTTACCTCTTCAAAACTCCACAATTTTTTTTTCTTTTTACCTCTTCAAAACTCCTAAATTTTTTTTTTTTTTTTTACCTCTTCAAAACTCAATTTTTTTTTTAATTTTTTTTTTACCTCTTCAAAACTCCAACATTGATTTTTTGTTCCTTTTTTTACCTCTTCAAAACTCCAATTTTTTTTATTTTTTTTTACCTCTTCAAAACTCCAACTTTTTTTTTTTTTTTTACCTCTTCAAAACTCTACAATTTTTTTTTTTTTTTTTTTTTTACCTCTTCAAAACTCCAATTTTTTTTTTTTTTTTTTTACCTCTTCAAAACTCCAACATTGATTTTTTGTTCCTTTTTTTACCTCTTCAAAACTCCACAATTTTTTTTATTTATTTTTTTTACCTCTTCAAAACTCCAACTTTTTTTTTTTTTTTTTTACCTCTTCAAAACTCCTAAATTTTTTTTTTTTTTTTTACCTCTTCAAAACTCAATTTTTTTTTTTTTTTTTACCTCTTCAAAACTCCACATTTTTTTTTTTTTTTTTTCTACCTCTTCAAAACTCCAACATTTGATTTTTTGTTCCTTTTTTTACCTCTTCAAAACTCCAACATTGATTTTTTGTTCCTTTTTTTACCTCTTCAAAACTCCAATTTTTTTTTTTTTTTTTACCTCTTCAAAACTCCAACTTTTTTTTTTTTTTTTACCTCTTCAAAACTCTACAATTTTTTTTTTTTTTTTTTTTTTTACCTCTTCAAAACTCCAACTTTTTTTTTTTTTTTTTTTACCTCTTCAAAACTCCAACATTGATTTTTTGTTCCTTTTTTTACCTCTTCAAAACTCCTAAATTTTTTTTTTTTTTTTTTCTACCTCTTCAAAACTCCAACATTGATTTTTTGTTCCTTTTTTTACCTCTTCAAAACTCCAACTTTTTTCTTTTTTTTTTACCTCTTCAAAACTCCAACTTTTTTTTTTTTTTTTTACCTCTTCAAAACTCCAACATTGATTTTTTGTTCCTTTTTTTACCTCTTCAAAACTCAACTTTTTTTTAAATTTTTTTTTACCTCTTCAAAACTCCAACATTTTTTTTTTTACCTCTTCAAAACTGAAATATTTTTATTTTTTTTTTATCTCTTCAAAACTCCAACATTTTTTTTTTTTTTACCTCTTCAAAACTCCTAAATTTTTTTTTTTTTTTTACCTCTTCAAAACTCCACAATTTTTTTTATTTATTTTTTTTACCTCTTCAAAACTCCAACTTTTTTTTTTTTTTTTTTACCTCTTCAAAACTCCAACATTGATTTTTTGTTCCTTTTTTTACCTCTTCAAAACTCAATTTTTTTATTTTTTTTTTATCTCTTCAAAACTCCAACATTTTTTTTTTTTTTTACCTCTTCAAAACTCCTAAATTTTTTTTTTTTTTTTTTACCTCTTCAAAACTCCACAATTTTTTTTTATTTATTTTTTTTACCTCTTCAAAACTCCAACTTTTTTTTTTTTTTTTTACCTCTTCAAAACTCCAACATTGATTTTTTGTTCCTTTTTTTACCTCTTCAAAACTCCAACATTTTTTTTTTTTACCTCTTCAAAACTGAAATATTTTTATTTTTTTTTTATCTCTTCAAAACTCCAACATTTTTTTTTTTTTTACCTCTTCAAAACTCCTACATTTTTTTTTTTTTTTTACCTCTTCAAAACTCAATTTTTTTTTTTTTTTTTTACCTCTTCAAAACTCCACAATTTTTTTTTATTTTTTTTCTACCTCTTCAAAACTCCAACATTGATTTTTTGTTCCTTTTTTTACCTCTTCAAAACTCCAACTTTTTTTTTTTTTTTACCTCTTCAAAACTCCAAATTTTTTTTTTTTTTTTTTTACCTCTTCAAAACTCCAACTTTTTTTTTTTTTTTTTTTACCTCTTCAAAACTCCAACATTGATTTTTTGTTCCTTTTTTTACCTCTTCAAAACTCCTAAATTTTTTTTTTTTTTTTTACCTCTTCAAAACTCAATTTTTTTTTTTTTTTTTTTACCTCTTCAAAACTCCACAATTTTTTTTTTTTTTTTTTCTACCTCTTCAAAACTCCAACATTGATTTTTTGTTCCTTTTTGTACCTCTTCAAAACTCCAACTTTTTTTTTTTTTTTTACCTCTTCAAAACTCTACAATTTTTTTTTTTTTTTTTTTTTACCTCTTCAAAACTCCAATTTTTTTTTTTTTTTTTTTTACCTCTTCAAAACTCCAACATTGATTTTTTGTTCCTTTTTTTACCTCTTCAAAACTCCAATTTTTTTTTTTTTTTTTTTTACCTCTTCAAAACTCAATTTTTTTTTTTTTTTTTTACCTCTTCAAAACTCCACAATTTTTTTTTTTTTTTTTTCTACCTCTTCAAAACTCCAACATTGATTTTTTGTTCCTTTTTTTACCTCTTCAAAACTCCAACTTTTTTTTTTTTTTTTACCTCTTCAAAACTCCAACTTTTTTTTTTTTTTTTTACCTCTTCAAAACTCTACAATTTTTTTTTTTTTTTTTTTTACCTCTTCAAAACTCTACAATTTTTTTTTTTTTTTTTTTACCTCTTCAAAACTCCAACATTGATTTTTTGTTCCTTTTTTTACCTCTTCAAAACTCCAATTTTTTTTTTTTTTTTTTACCTCTTCAAAACTCCAACTTTTTTTTTTTTTTTTACCTCTTCAAAACTCTACAATTTTTTTTTTTTTTTTTACCTCTTCAAAACTCTACAATTTTTTTTTTTTTTTTTTTTACCTCTTCAAAACTCCAACTTTTTTTTTTTTTTTTTTTACCTCTTCAAAACTCCAACTTTTTTTTTTTTTTTACCTCTTCAAAACTCCAAATTTTTTTTTTTTTTTTTTACCTCTTCAAAACTCCACAATTTTTTTTTCTTTTTACCTCTTCAAAACTCCTAAATTTTTTTTTTTTTTTTACCTCTTCAAAACTCAATTTTTTTTTTAATTTTTTTTTTACCTCTTCAAAACTCCAACATTGATTTTTTGTTCCTTTTTTTACCTCTTCAAAACTCCAATTTTTTTTTTTTTTTTTTACCTCTTCAAAACTCCAACTTTTTTTTTTTTTTTTACCTCTTCAAAACTCTACAATTTTTTTTTTTTTTTTTTTTTTACCTCTTCAAAACTCCAATTTTTTTTTTTTTTTTTTTTACCTCTTCAAAACTCCAACATTGATTTTTTGTTCCTTTTTTTACCTCTTCAAAACTCCACAATTTTTTTTATTTATTTTTTTTACCTCTTCAAAACTCCAACTTTTTTTTTTTTTTTTTTACCTCTTCAAAACTCCTAAATTTTTTTTTTTTTTTTTTACCTCTTCAAAACTCAATTTTTTTTTTTTTTTTTTACCTCTTCAAAACTCCACATTTTTTTTTTTTTTTTTTTCTACCTCTTCAAAACTCCAACATTTGATTTTTTGTTCCTTTTTTTACCTCTTCAAAACTCCAACATTGATTTTTTGTTCCTTTTTTTACCTCTTCAAAACTCCAATTTTTTTTTTTTTTTTTTACCTCTTCAAAACTCCAACTTTTTTTTTTTTTTTTTACCTCTTCAAAACTCTACAATTTTTTTTTTTTTTTTTTTTTTTTACCTCTTCAAAACTCCAACTTTTTTTTTTTTTTTTTTTTACCTCTTCAAAACTCCAACATTGATTTTTTGTTCCTTTTTTTACCTCTTCAAAACTCCTAAATTTTTTTTTTTTTTTTTTCTACCTCTTCAAAACTCCAACATTGATTTTTTGTTCCTTTTTTTACCTCTTCAAAACTCCAACTTTTTTCTTTTTTTTTTACCTCTTCAAAACTCCAACTTTTTTTTTTTTTTTTTACCTCTTCAAAACTCCAACATTGATTTTTTGTTCCTTTTTTTACCTCTTCAAAACTCAACTTTTTTTTAAATTTTTTTTTACCTCTTCAAAACTCCAACATTTTTTTTTTTACCTCTTCAAAACTGAAATATTTTTATTTTTTTTTTATCTCTTCAAAACTCCAACATTTTTTTTTTTTTTTACCTCTTCAAAACTCCTAAATTTTTTTTTTTTTTTCTACCTCTTCAAAACTCCAACATTTGATTTTTTGTTCCTTTTTTTACCTCTTCAAAACTCCAACATTGATTTTTTGTTCCTTTTTTTACCTCTTCAAAACTCCAATTTTTTTTTTTTTTTTTTACCTCTTCAAAACTCCAACTTTTTTTTTTTTTTTTTACCTCTTCAAAACTCCAACTTTTTTTTTTTTTTTTTTTACCTCTTCAAAACTCCAACATTGATTTTTTGTTCCTTTTTTTACCTCTTCAAAACTCCTAAATTTTTTTTTTTTTTTTTCTACCTCTTCAAAACTCCAACATTGATTTTTTGTTCCTTTTTTTACCTCTTCAAAACTCCAACTTTTTTCTTTTTTTTTTACCTCTTCAAAACTCCAACTTTTTTTTTTTTTTTTTACCTCTTCAAAACTCCAACATTGATTTTTTGTTCCTTTTTTTACCTCTTCAAAACTCAACTTTTTTTTAAATTTTTTTTTACCTCTTCAAAACTCCAACATTTTTTTTTTTACCTCTTCAAAACTGAAATATTTTTATTTTTTTTTTATCTCTTCAAAACTCCAACATTTTTTTTTTTTTTTACCTCTTCAAAACTCCTAAATTTTTTTTTTTTTTTTTACCTCTTCAAAACTCCACAATTTTTTTTATTTATTTTTTTTACCTCTTCAAAACTCCAACTTTTTTTTTTTTTTTTTTACCTCTTCAAAACTCCAACATTGATTTTTTGTTCCTTTTTTTACCTCTTCAAAACTCAATTTTTTTATTTTTTTTTTATCTCTTCAAAACTCCAACATTTTTTTTTTTTTTTACCTCTTCAAAACTCCTAAATTTTTTTTTTTTTTTTTTACCTCTTCAAAACTCCACAATTTTTTTTATTTATTTTTTTTACCTCTTCAAAACTCCAACTTTTTTTTTTTTTTTTTACCTCTTCAAAACTCCAACATTGATTTTTTGTTCCTTTTTTTACCTCTTCAAAACTCCAACATTTTTTTTTTTTACCTCTTCAAAACTGAAATATTTTTATTTTTTTTTTATCTCTTCAAAACTCCAACATTTTTTTTTTTTTTTACCTCTTCAAAACTCCTACATTTTTTTTTTTTTTTTTACCTCTTCAAAACTCAATTTTTTTTTTTTTTTTTTTTTACCTCTTCAAAACTCCAATTTTTTTTTTTTTTTTTTTTACCTCTTCAAAACTCCAACATTGATTTTTTGTTCCTTTTTTTACCTCTTCAAAACTCCTAAATTTTTTTTTTTTTTTTTCTACCTCTTCAAAACTCCAACATTGATTTTTTGTTCCTTTTTTTACCTCTTCAAAACTCCAACTTTTTTCTTTTTTTTTTACCTCTTCAAAACTCCAACTTTTTTTTTTTTTTTTTACCTCTTCAAAACTCCAACATTGATTTTTTGTTCCTTTTTTTACCTCTTCAAAACTCCACCATTTTTTTTATTTATTTTTTTTACCTCTTCAAAACTCCAACTTTTTTTTTTTTTTTTTTACCTCTTCAAAACTCCAACATTGATTTTTTGTTCCTTTTTTTACCTCTTCAAAACTCAATTTTTTTAAAAAAATTTTTTTTACCTCTTCAAAACTCCAACATTGATTTTTTGTTCCTTTTTTTACCTCTTCAAAACTCCAATTTTTTTTTTTTTTTTTTACCTCTTCAAAACTCCAACTTTTTTTTTTTTTTTTACCTCTTCAAAACTCTACAATTTTTTTTTTTTTTTTTTTTTTACCTCTTCAAAACTCCAACTTTTTTTTTTTTTTTTTTTACCTCTTCAAAACTCCAACATTGATTTTTTGTTCCTTTTTTTACCTCTTCAAAACTCCACAATTTTTTTTTCTTTTTACCTCTTCAAAACTCCTAAATTTTTTTTTTTTTTTTTACCTCTTCAAAACTCAATTTTTTTTTTAATTTTTTTTTTACCTCTTCAAAACTCCAACATTGATTTTTTGTTCCTTTTTTTACCTCTTCAAAACTCCAATTTTTTTTTTTTTTTTTTACCTCTTCAAAACTCCAACTTTTTTTTTTTTTTTTACCTCTTCAAAACTCTACAATTTTTTTTTTTTTTTTTTTTTTACCTCTTCAAAACTCCAATTTTTTTTTTTTTTTTTTTTACCTCTTCAAAACTCCAACATTGATTTTTTGTTCCTTTTTTTACCTCTTCAAAACTCCACAAATTTTTTTATTTATTTTTTTTACCTCTTCAAAACTCCAACTTTTTTTTTTTTTTTTTTACCTCTTCAAAACTCCTAAATTTTTTTTTTTTTTTTTTACCTCTTCAAAACTCAATTTTTTTTTTTTTTTTTTACCTCTTCAAAACTCCACATTTTTTTTTTTTTTTTTTTCTACCTCTTCAAAACTCCAACATTTGATTTTTTGTTCCTTTTTTTACCTCTTCAAAACTCCAACATTGATTTTTTGTTCCTTTTTTTACCTCTTCAAAACTCCAATTTTTTTTTTTTTTTTTTACCTCTTCAAAACTCCAACTTTTTTTTTTTTTTTTTACCTCTTCAAAACTCTACAATTTTTTTTTTTTTTTTTTTTTTTACCTCTTCAAAACTCCAACTTTTTTTTTTTTTTTTTTTACCTCTTCAAAACTCCAACATTGATTTTTTGTTCCTTTTTTTACCTCTTCAAAACTCCTAAATTTTATTTTTTTTTTTTTCTACCTCTTCAAAACTCCAACATTGATTTTTTGTTCCTTTTTTTACCTCTTCAAAACTCCAACTTTTTTCTTTTTTTTTTACCTCTTCAAAACTCCAACTTTTTTTTTTTTTTTTTACCTCTTCAAAACTCCAACATTGATTTTTTGTTCCTTTTTTTACCTCTTCAAAACTCAACTTTTTTTTAAATTTTTTTTTACCTCTTCAAAACTCCAACATTTTTTTTTTTACCTCTTCAAAACTGAAATATTTTTATTTTTTTTTTATCTCTTCAAAACTCCAACATTTTTTTTTTTTTTTACCTCTTCAAAACTCCTAAATTTTTTTTTTTTTTTTTACCTCTTCAAAACTCCAACATTGATTTTTTGTTCCTTTTTTTACCTCTTCAAAACTCCAATTTTTTTTTTTTTTTTTTACCTCTTCAAAACTCCAACTTTTTTTTTTTTTTTTACCTCTTCAAAACTCTACAATTTTTTTTTTTTTTTTTTTTTTACCTCTTCAAAACTCCAATTTTTTTTTTTTTTTTTTTACCTCTTCAAAACTCCAACATTGATTTTTTGTTCCTTTTTTTACCTCTTCAAAACTCCACAATTTTTTTTATTTATTTTTTTTACCTCTTCAAAACTCCAACTTTTTTTTTTTTTTTTTTACCTCTTCAAAACTCCTAAATTTTTTTTTTTTTTTTTTACCTCTTCAAAACTCAATTTTTTTTTTTTTTTTTTACCTCTTCAAAACTCCACATTTTTTTTTTTTTTTTTTTCTACCTCTTCAAAACTCCAACATTTGATTTTTTGTTCCTTTTTTTACCTCTTCAAAACTCCAACATTGATTTTTTGTTCCTTTTTTTACCTCTTCAAAACTCCAATTTTTTTTTTTTTTTTTTACCTCTTCAAAACTCCAACTTTTTTTTTTTTTTTTTACCTCTTCAAAACTCTACAATTTTTTTTTTTTTTTTTTTTTTTACCTCTTCAAAACTCCAACTTTTTTTTTTTTTTTTTTTACCTCTTCAAAACTCCAACATTGATTTTTTGTTCCTTTTTTTACCTCTTCAAAACTCCTAAATTTTTTTTTTTTTTTTTTCTACCTCTTCAAAACTCCAACATTGATTTTTTGTTCCTTTTTTTACCTCTTCAAAACTCCAACTTTTTTCTTTTTTTTTTACCTCTTCAAAACTCCAACTTTTTTTTTTTTTTTTTACCTCTTCAAAACTCCAACATTGATTTTTTGTTCCTTTTTTTACCTCTTCAAAACTCAACTTTTTTTTAAATTTTTTTTTACCTCTTCAAAACTCCAACATTTTTTTTTTTACCTCTTCAAAACTGAAATATTTTTATTTTTTTTTTATCTCTTCAAAACTCCAACATTTTTTTTTTTTTTTACCTCTTCAAAACTCCTAAATTTTTTTTTTTTTTTCTACCTCTTCAAAACTCCAACATTTGATTTTTTGTTCCTTTTTTTACCTCTTCAAAACTCCAACATTGATTTTTTGTTCCTTTTTTTACCTCTTCAAAACTCCAATTTTTTTTTTTTTTTTTTACCTCTTCAAAACTCCAACTTTTTTTTTTTTTTTTTACCTCTTCAAAACTCCAACTTTTTTTTTTTTTTTTTTTACCTCTTCAAAACTCCAACATTGATTTTTTGTTCCTTTTTTTACCTCTTCAAAACTCCTAAATTTTTTTTTTTTTTTTTTCTACCTCTTCAAAACTCCAACATTGATTTTTTGTTCCTTTTTTTACCTCTTCAAAACTCCAACTTTTTTCTTTTTTTTTTACCTCTTCAAAACTCCAACTTTTTTTTTTTTTTTTTACCTCTTCAAAACTCCAACATTGATTTTTTGTTCCTTTTTTTACCTCTTCAAAACTCAACTTTTTTTTAAATTTTTTTTTACCTCTTCAAAACTCCAACATTTTTTTTTTTACCTCTTCAAAACTGAAATATTTTTATTTTTTTTTTATCTCTTCAAAACTCCAACATTTTTTTTTTTTTTACCTCTTCAAAACTCCTAAATTTTTTTTTTTTTTTTTACCTCTTCAAAACTCCACAATTTTTTTTATTTATTTTTTTTACCTCTTCAAAACTCCAACTTTTTTTTTTTTTTTTTTACCTCTTCAAAACTCCAACATTGATTTTTTGTTCCTTTTTTTACCTCTTCAAAACTCAATTTTTTTATTTTTTTTTTATCTCTTCAAAACTCCAACATTTTTTTTTTTTTTTACCTCTTCAAAACTCCTAAATTTTTTTTTTTTTTTTTTACCTCTTCAAAACTCCACAATTTTTTTTATTTATTTTTTTTACCTCTTCAAAACTCCAACTTTTTTTTTTTTTTTTTACCTCTTCAAAACTCCAACATTGATTTTTTGTTCCTTTTTTTACCTCTTCAAAACTCCAACATTTTTTTTTTTTACCTCTTCAAAACTGAAATATTTTTATTTTTTTTTTATCTCTTCAAAACTCCAACATTTTTTTTTTTTTTTACCTCTTCAAAACTCCTACATTTTTTTTTTTTTTTTACCTCTTCAAAACTCAATTTTTTTTTTTTTTTTTTTTTACCTCTTCAAAACTCCAATTTTTTTTTTTTTTTTTTTTACCTCTTCAAAACTCCAACATTGATTTTTTGTTCCTTTTTTTACCTCTTCAAAACTCCTAAATTTTTTTTTTTTTTTTTTCTACCTCTTCAAAACTCCAACATTGATTTTTTGTTCCTTTTTTTACCTCTTCAAAACTCCAACTTTTTTCTTTTTTTTTTACCTCTTCAAAACTCCAACTTTTTTTTTTTTTTTTACCTCTTCAAAACTCCAACATTGATTTTTTGTTCCTTTTTTTACCTCTTCAAAACTCCACCATTTTTTTTATTTATTTTTTTTACCTCTTCAAAACTCCAACTTTTTTTTTTTTTTTTTTACCTCTTCAAAACTCCAACATTGATTTTTTGTTCCTTTTTTTACCTCTTCAAAACTCAATTTTTTTAAAAAAATTTTTTTTACCTCTTCAAAACTCCAACATTGATTTTTTGTTCCTTTTTTTACCTCTTCAAAACTCCAATTTTTTTTTTTTTTTTTTACCTCTTCAAAACTCCAACTTTTTTTTTTTTTTTTACCTCTTCAAAACTCTACAATTTTTTTTTTTTTTTTTTTTTTACCTCTTCAAAACTCCAACTTTTTTTTTTTTTTTTTTTACCTCTTCAAAACTCCAACATTGATTTTTTGTTCCTTTTTTTACCTCTTCAAAACTCCACAATTTTTTTTTCTTTTTACCTCTTCAAAACTCCTAAATTTATTTTTTTTTTTTTACCTCTTCAAAACTCAATTTTTTTTTTAATTTTTTTTTTACCTCTTCAAAACTCCAACATTGATTTTTTGTTCCTTTTTTTACCTCTTCAAAACTCCAATTTTTTTTTTTTTTTTTTACCTCTTCAAAACTCCAACTTTTTTTTTTTTTTTTACCTCTTCAAAACTCTACAATTTTTTTTTTTTTTTTTTTTTACCTCTTCAAAACTCCAATTTTTTTTTTTTTTTTTTTTACCTCTTCAAAACTCCAACATTGATTTTTTGTTCCTTTTTTTACCTCTTCAAAACTCCACAAATTTTTTTATTTATTTTTTTTACCTCTTCAAAACTCCAACTTTTTTTTTTTTTTTTTTACCTCTTCAAAACTCCTAAATTTTTTTTTTTTTTTTTTACCTCTTCAAAACTCAATTTTTTTTTTTTTTTTTACCTCTTCAAAACTCCACATTTTTTTTTTTTTTTTTTTCTACCTCTTCAAAACTCCAACATTTGATTTTTTGTTCCTTTTTTTACCTCTTCAAAACTCCAACATTGATTTTTTGTTCCTTTTTTTACCTCTTCAAAACTCCAATTTTTTTTTTTTTTTTTTACCTCTTCAAAACTCCAACTTTTTTTTTTTTTTTTTACCTCTTCAAAACTCTACAATTTTTTTTTTTTTTTTTTTTTTACCTCTTCAAAACTCCAACTTTTTTTTTTTTTTTTTTTACCTCTTCAAAACTCCAACATTGATTTTTTGTTCCTTTTTTTACCTCTTCAAAACTCCTAAATTTTATTTTTTTTTTTTTCTACCTCTTCAAAACTCCAACATTGATTTTTTGTTCCTTTTTTTACCTCTTCAAAACTCCAACTTTTTTCTTTTTTTTTTACCTCTTCAAAACTCCAACTTTTTTTTTTTTTTTTTACCTCTTCAAAACTCCAACATTGATTTTTTGTTCCTTTTTTTACCTCTTCAAAACTCAACTTTTTTTTAAATTTTTTTTTACCTCTTCAAAACTCCAACATTTTTTTTTTTACCTCTTCAAAACTGAAATATTTTTATTTTTTTTTTATCTCTTCAAAACTCCAACATTTTTTTTTTTTTTTACCTCTTCAAAACTCCTAAATTTTTTTTTTTTTTTTTACCTCTTCAAAACTCCACAATTTTTTTTATTTATTTTTTTTACCTCTTCAAAACTCCACAATTTTTTTTATTTATTTTTTTTACCTCTTCAAAACTCCAACTTTTTTTTTTTTTTTACCTCTTCAAAACTCCAACATTGATTTTTTGTTCCTTTTTTTACCTCTTCAAAACTCAATTTTTTTATTTTTTTTTTATCTCTTCAAAACTCCAACATTTTTTTTTTTTTTTACCTCTTCAAAACTCCTAAATTTTTTTTTTTTTTTTTTACCTCTTCAAAACTCCACAATTTTTTTTATTTATTTTTTTTACCTCTTCAAAACTCCAACTTTTTTTTTTTTTTTTTTACCTCTTCAAAACTCCAACATTGATTTTTTGTTCCTTTTTTTACCTCTTCAAAACTCCAACATTTTTTTTTTTTACCTCTTCAAAACTGAAATATTTTTATTTTTTTTTTATCTCTTCAAAACTCCAACATTTTTTTTTTTTTTTACCTCTTCAAAACTCCTACATTTTTTTTTTTTTTTTTACCTCTTCAAAACTCAATTTTTTTTTTTTTTTTTTTTACCTCTTCAAAACTCCAATTTTTTTTTTTTTTTTTTTACCTCTTCAAAACTCCAACATTGATTTTTTGTTCCTTTTTTTACCTCTTCAAAACTCCTAAATTTTTTTTTTTTTTTTTACCTCTTCAAAACTCAATTTTTTTTTTTTTTTTTTTACCTCTTCAAAACTCCACAATTTTTTTTTTTTTTTTTTCTACCTCTTCAAAACTCCAACATTGATTTTTTGTTCCTTTTTTTACCTCTTCAAAACTCCAACTTTTTTTTTTTTTTTACCTCTTCAAAACTCTACAATTTTTTTTTTTTTTTTTTTTTACCTCTTCAAAACTCCAATTTTTTTTTTTTTTTTTTTTACCTCTTCAAAACTCCAACATTGATTTTTTGTTCCTTTTTTTACCTCTTCAAAACTCCAATTTTTTTTTTTTTTTTTTTACCTCTTCAAAACTCAATTTTTTTTTTTTTTTTTTTACCTCTTCAAAACTCCACAATTTTTTTTTTTTTTTTTTCTACCTCTTCAAAACTCCAACATTGATTTTTTGTTCCTTTTTTTACCTCTTCAAAACTCCAACTTTTTTTTTTTTTTTTACCTCTTCAAAACTCCAACTTTTTTTTTTTTTTTTTACCTCTTCAAAACTCTACAATTTTTTTTTTTTTTTTTTTTACCTCTTCAAAACTCTACAATTTTTTTTTTTTTTTTTTTTACCTCTTCAAAACTCCAACATTGATTTTTTGTTCCTTTTTTTACCTCTTCAAAACTCCAATTTTTTTATTTTTTTTTTTACCTCTTCAAAACTCCAACTTTTTTTTTTTTTTTTACCTCTTCAAAACTCTACAATTTTTTTTTTTTTTTTACCTCTTCAAAACTCCAACTTTTTTTTTTTTTTTTTACCTCTTCAAAACTCTACAATTTTTTTTTTTTTTTTTTTACCTCTTCAAAACTCTACAATTTTTTTATTTTTTTTTTACCTCTTCAAAACTCCAACATTGATTTTTTGTTCCTTTTTTTACCTCTTCAAAACTCCATTTTTTTTTATTTTTTTTTACCTCTTCAAAACTCCAACTTTTTTTTTTTTTTTTACCTCTTCAAAACTCTACAATTTTTTTTTTTTTTTTTTTTTACCTCTTCAAAACTCCAATTTTTTTTTTTTTTTTTTTTACCTCTTCAAAACTCCAACATTGATTTTTTGTTCCTTTTTTTACCTCTTCAAAACTCCTAAATTTTTTTTTTTTTTTTTTACCTCTTCAAAACTCAATTTTTTTTTTTTTTTTTTTACCTCTTCAAAACTCCACAATTTTTTTTTTTTTTTTTTCTACCTCTTCAAAACTCCAACATTGATTTTTTGTTCCTTTTTTTACCTCTTCAAAACTCCAACTTTTTTTTTTTTTTTTTACCTCTTCAAAACTCCAACTTTTTTTTTTTTTTTTTACCTCTTCAAAACTCTACAATTTTTTTTTTTTTTTTTTTTTTACCTCTTCAAAACTCTACAATTTTTTTTTTTTTTTTTTTTTAC
>NW_028258616.1:72500-97500 GCF_982586985.1 Callionymus lyra
TTTTTTTACCTCTTCAAAACTCCAACTTTTTTTTTTTTTTTTTTACCTCTTCAAAACTCCAACATTGATTTTTTGTTCCTTTTTTTACCTCTTCAAAACTCTACAATTTTTTTTTTTTTTTTTTTTACCTCTTCAAAACTTCAACTTTTTTTTTTTTTTTTTTACCTCTTCAAAACTCCAACATTGATTTTTGTTCCTTTTTTTACCTCTTTAAAACTCAATTTTTTTAAAAAATTTTTTTACCTCTTCAAAACTCAATTTTTTTTTTTTTTTTACCTCTTCAAAACTCCAACTTTTTTTCTTTTTTTTTTTACCTCTTCAAAACTCCAACTTTTTTTTTTTTTACCTCTTCAAAACTCCAACTTTTTTTTTTTTTTTTACCTCTTCAAAACTCCACAATTTTTTTTTCTTTTTACCTCTTCAAAACTCCAAATTCTTTTTTTTTTTTTTTTTACCTCTTCAAAACTCAATTTTTTTTTATTTTTTTTTACCTCTTCAAAACTCCAACTTTTTTTTTTTTTTACCTCTTCAAAACTCCACAATTTCTTTTTTTTTTTTTTTTACCTCTTCAAAACTCCAACTTTTTTTTTTTTTTACCTCTTCAAAACTCCAACTTTTTTTTTTTTTTTTTTACCTCTTCAAAACTCCAACATTGATTTTTTGTTCCTTTTTTTACCTCTTCAAAACTCCAATTTTTATTTTTTATTTTTTTTTACCTCTTCAAAACTCAATTTTTTTTTTATTTTTTACCTCTTCAAAACTCCAACTTTTTTTTTTTTTACCTCTTCAAAACTCCACAATTTTTTTTTTTTTTTTTTACCTCTTCAAAACTACAACTTTTTTTTTTATTTATTTTTTTTACCTCTTCAAAACTCCAACTTTTTTTTTTTTTTTTTTTACCTCTTCAAAACTCAATTTTTTTTTTTTTTTTTTACCTCTTCAAAACTCCAACTTTTTTTTTTTTTTTACCTCTTCAAAACTCCACAATTTTTTTTTTTTTTTTTACCTCTTCAAAACTCCAACTTTTTTTTTTTTTTTTTACCTCTTCAAAACTCCAACTTTTTTTTTTTTTACCTCTTCAAAACTCCAACTTTTTTTTTTTTTTTTTTACCTCTTCAAAACTCCAACTTTTTTTTTTTTTTTTTTACCTCTTCAAAACTCCAACTTTTTTTTTTTTTTTTTTACCTCTTCAAAACTCCACAATTTTTTTTATTTATTTTTTTTACCTCTTCAAAACTCCAACATTTTTTTTTCTTTTTACCTCTTCCAAACTCCTAAATTTTTTTTTTTTTTTTTACCTCTTCAAAACTCAATTTTTTTTTTAATTTTTTTTTTACCTCTTCAAAACTCCAACATTGATTTTTTGTTCCTTTTTTTACCTCTTCAAAACTCCAACTTTTTTTTTTTTTACCTCTTCAAAACTCCAACTTTTTTTTTTTTTTTTTACCTCTTCAAAACTCCAACTTTTTTTTTTTTTTTTTTACCTCTTCAAAACTCCAACATTGATTTTTTGTTCCTTTTTTTACCTCTTCAAAACTCAATTTTTTAAATTTTTTTTTTTACCTCTTCAAAACTCCAACATTTTTTTTTTTTACCTCTTCAAAACTCCACAATTTTTTTTTCTTTTTACCTCTTCAAAACTCCTAAATTTTTTTTTTTTTTTTTACCTCTTCAAAACTCAATTTTTTTTTATTTTTTTTTTTACCTCTTCAAAACTCCAACATTGATTTTTTGTTCCTTTTTTTACCTCTTAAAAACTCTATTTTTTTTTTTTTTTTTTTTTACCTCTTCAAAACTCCACAATTTTTTTTTTCTTTTTACCTCTTCAAAACTCCTAAATCTTTTTATTTTTTTTTACCTCTTCAAAACTCAATTTTTTTTTTTTTTTTTTTACCTCTTCAAAACTCCAACATTGATTTTTTGTTCCTTTTTTTACCTCTTCAAAACTCAATTTTTTTTTATTTTTTTTTACCTCTTCAAAACTCCAACATTGATTTTTTGTTCCTTTTTTTACCTCTTCAAAACTCCAAATTCTTTTTTTTTTTTTTTTTACCTCTTCAAAACTCAATTTTTTTTTTTTTTTTTTTACCTCTTCAAAACTCCAACTTTTTTTTTTTTTTACCTCTTCAAAACTCCACAATTTTTTTTTTTTTTTTTTTTTACCTCTTCAAAACTCCAACTTTTTTTTTTTTTTACCTCTTCAAAACTCCAACTTTTTTTTTTTTTTTTTTTACCTCTTCAAAACTACAACTTTTTTTTTTTTTTTTACCTCTTCAAAACTCTACAATTTTTTTTTTTTTTTTTTTTTACCTCTTCAAAACTCCAACTTTTTTTCTTTTTTTTTTTTACCTCTTCAAAACTCCAACATTGATTTTTTGTTCCTTTTTTTACCTCTTCAAAACTCCAATTTTTTTTTTTTTTTTTTTTACCTCTTCAAAACTCCAACTTTTTTTTTTTTTTTTACCTCTTCAAAACTCTACAATTTTTTTTTATTTTTTTTTTACCTCTTCAAAACTTCAACTTTTTTTTTTTTTTTTTTTACCTCTTCAAAACTCCAACATTGATTTTTTGTTCCTTTTTTTACCTCTTCAAAACTCAATTTTTTTTTTTTTTTTTTACCTCTTCAAAACTCCAACATTTTTTTTTTTTACCTCTTCAAAACTGAAATATTTTTATTTTTTTTTTATCTCTTCAAAACTCCAACATTTTTTTTTTTTTTTACCTCTTCAAAACTCCTAAATTTTTTTTTTTTTTTTTACCTCTTCAAAACTCAATTTTTTTTTTTTTTTTTTTACCTCTTCAAAACTCCACAATTTTTTTTTTTTTTTCTACCTCTTCAAAACTCCAACATTGATTTTTTGTTCCTTTTTTACCTCTTCAAAACTCCAACTTTTTTTTTTTTTTTTTACCTCTTCAAAACTCTAAATTTTTTTTTTTTTTTTTTTTTACCTCTTCAAAACTCCAACATTGATTTTTTGTTCCTTTTTTTACCTCTTCAAAACTCCTAAATTTTTTTTTTTTTTTTTACCTCTTCAAAACTCAATTTTTTTTTTTTTTTTTTACCTCTTCAAAACTCCACAATTTTTTTTTTTTTTTTTTCTACCTCTTCAAAACTCCAACATTGATTTTTTGTTCCTTTTTTTACCTCTTCAAAACTCCAACTTTTTTTTTTTTTTTTACCTCTTCAAAACTCCAACTTTTTTTTTTTTTTTTACCTCTTCAAAACTCTACAATTTTTTTTTTTTTTTTTTTTTTACCTCTTCAAAACTCTACAATTTTTTTTTTTTTTTTTTTACCTCTTCAAAACTCCAACATTGATTTTTTGTTCCTTTTTTTACCTCTTCAAAACTCCAATTTTTTTTTTTTTTTTTTACCTCTTCAAAACTCCACAATTTTTTTTTTTTTTTCTACCTCTTCAAAACTCCAACATTGATTTTTTGTTCCTTTTTTACCTCTTCAAAACTCCAACTTTTTTTTTTTTTTTTACCTCTTCAAAACTCTACAATTTTTTTTTTTTTTTTTTTTTACCTCTTCAAAACTCCAACATTGATTTTTTGTTCCTTTTTTTACCTCTTCAAAACTCCTAAATTTTTTTTTTTTTTTTTACCTCTTCAAAACTCAATTTTTTTTTTTTTTTTTTTACCTCTTCAAAACTCCACAATTTTTTTTTTTTTTTTTCTACCTCTTCAAAACTCCAACATTGATTTTTTGTTCCTTTTTTACCTCTTCAAAACTCCAACTTTTTTTTTTTTTTTTACCTCTTCAAAACTCCAACATTGATTTTTTGTTCCTTTTTTTACCTCTTCAAAACTCCTAAATTTTTTTTTTTTTTTTTACCTCTTCAAAACTCAATTTTTTTTTTTTTTTTTTACCTCTTCAAAACTCCACAATTTTTTTTTTTTTTTTTCTACCTCTTCAAAACTCCAACATTGATTTTTTGTTCCTTTTTTTACCTCTTCAAAACTCCAATTTTTTTATTTTTTTTTTTACCTCTTCAAAACTCCAACTTTTTTTTTTTTTTTTACCTCTTCAAAACTCTACAATTTTTTTTTTTTTTTTTTACCTCTTCAAAACTCTACAATTTTTTTTTTTTTTTTTTTACCTCTTCAAAACTCCAACTTTTTTTTTTTTTTTTTTTACCTCTTCAAAACTCCAACATTGATTTTTTGTTCCTTTTTTTACCTCTTCAAAACTCCACCATTTTTTTTATTTATTTTTTTTACCTCTTCAAAACTCCAACTTTTTTTTTTTTTTTTTTACCTCTTCAAAACTCCAACATTGATTTTTTGTTCCTTTTTTTACCTCTTCAAAACTCAATTTTTTTAAATTTTTTTTTTACCTCTTCAAAACTCAAATATTTTTTTTTTTTTTTTATCTCTTCAAAACTCCAACATTTTTTTTTTTTTTACCTCTTCAAAACTCCTAAATTTTTTTTTTTTTTTTTTACCTCTTCAAAACTCAATTTTTTTTTTTTTTCTTTTATTTCTTCAAAACTCCACTTTTTTTTTTTTTTTTTTTCTACCTCTTCAAAACTCCAACATTGATTTTTTGTTCCTTTTTTTACCTCTTCAAAACTCCAACATTGATTTTTTGTTCCTTTTTTTACCTCTTCAAAACTCCAATTTTTTTTTTTTTTTTTTTACCTCTTCAAAACTCCAACTTTTTTTTTTTTTTTTACCTCTTCAAAACTCTACAATTTTTTTTTTTTTTTTTTTTTTACCTCTTCAAAACTCCAACTTTTTTTTTTTTTTTTTTTACCTCTTCAAAACTCCAACATTGATTTTTTGTTCCTTTTTTTACCTCTTCAAAACTCCTAAATTTTTTTTTTTTTTTTTTACCTCTTCAAAACTCAATTTTTTTTTTTTTTTTTTACCTCTTCAAAACTCCACAATTTTTTTTTTTTTTTTCTACCTCTTCAAAACTCCAACATTGATTTTTTGTTCCTTTTTTACCTCTTCAAAACTCCAACTTTTTTTTTTTTTTTTACCTCTTCAAAACTCTACAATTTTTTTTTTTTTTTTTTTTTACCTCTTCAAAACTCCAACATTGATTTTTTGTTCCTTTTTTTACCTCTTCAAAACTCCTAAATTTTTTTTTTTTTTTTTTACCTCTTCAAAACTCAATTTTTTTTTTTTTTTTTTTACCTCTTCAAAACTCCACAATTTTTTTTTTTTTTTTTCTACCTCTTCAAAACTCCAACATTGATTTTTTGTTCCTTTTTTTACCTCTTCAAAACTCCAACTTTTTTTTTTTTTTTTACCTCTTCAAAACTCCAACTTTTTTTTTTTTTTTTACCTCTTCAAAACTCTACAATTTTTTTTTTTTTTTTTTTACCTCTTCAAAACTCTACAATTTTTTTTTTTTTTTTTTTTACCTCTTCAAAACTCCAACATTGATTTTTTGTTCCTTTTTTTACCTCTTCAAAACTCCAATTTTTTTATTTTTTTTTTTACCTCTTCAAAACTCCAACTTTTTTTTTTTTTTTTACCTCTTCAAAACTCTACAATTTTTTTTTTTTTTTTTTACCTCTTCAAAACTCTACAATTTTTTTTTTTTTTTTTTTACCTCTTCAAAACTCCAACTTTTTTTTTTTTTTTTTTTACCTCTTCAAAACTCCAACATTGATTTTTTGTTCCTTTTTTTACCTCTTCAAAACTCCACCATTTTTTTTATTTATTTTTTTTACCTCTTCAAAACTCCAACTTTTTTTTTTTTTTTTTTACCTCTTCAAAACTCCAACATTGATTTTTTGTTCCTTTTTTTACCTCTTCAAAACTCAATTTTTTTAAATTTTTTTTTTACCTCTTCAAAACTCAAATATTTTTTTTTTTTTTTTATCTCTTCAAAACTCCAACATTTTTTTTTTTTTTACCTCTTCAAAACTCCTAAATTTTTTTTTTTTTTTTTTACCTCTTCAAAACTCAATTTTTTTTTTTTTTTTTTTTTTACCTCTTCAAAACTCCAACATTGATTTTTTGTTCCTTTTTTTACCTCTTAAAAACTCTATTTTTTTTTATTTTTTTTTTTACCTCTTCAAAACTCCACAATTTTTTTTTTCTTTTTACCTCTTCAAAACTCCTAAATCTTTTTATTTTTTTTTACCTCTTCAAAACTCAATTTTTTTTTTTTTTTTTTTACCTCTTCAAAACTCCAACATTGATTTTTTGTTCCTTTTTTTACCTCTTCAAAACTCCAAATTCTTTTTTTTTTTTTTTTTACCTCTTCAAAACTCAATTTTTTTTTTTTTTTTTACCTCTTCAAAACTCCAACTTTTTTTCTTTTTTTTTTTTACCTCTTCAAAACTCCAACATTGATTTTTTGTTCCTTTTTTTACCTCTTCAAAACTCAATTTTTTTTTTTTTTTTTTACCTCTTCAAAACTCAATTTTTTTTTTTTTTTTTTACCTCTTCAAAACTCCAACATTTTTTTTTTTTACCTCTTCAAAACTGAAATATTTTTATTTTTTTTTTATCTCTTCAAAACTCCAACATTTTTTTTTTTTTTTACCTCTTCAAAACTCCTAAATTTTTTTTTTTTTTTTTTACCTCTTCAAAACTCAATTTTTTTTTTTTTTTTTTACCTCTTCAAAACTCCACAATTTTTTTTTTTTTTTTTCTACCTCTTCAAAACTCCAACATTGATTTTTTGTTCCTTTTTTACCTCTTCAAAACTCCAACTTTTTTTTTTTTTTTTATCTCTTCAAAACTCCAACATTTTTTTTTTTTTTTACCTCTTCAAAACTCAATTTTTTTTTTTTTTTTTTACCTCTTCAAAACTCCACATTTTTTTTTTTTTTTTTTTCTACCTCTTCAAAACTCCAACATTGATTTTTTGTTCCTTTTTTTACCTCTTCAAAACTCCAACATTGATTTTTTGTTACTTTTTTTACCTCTTCAAAACTCCAACTTTTTTTTTTTTTTTTACCTCTTCAAAACTCTACAATTTTTATTTTTTTTTTTTTTACCTCTTCAAAACTCCAACTTTTTTTTTTTTTTTTTTTACCTCTTCAAAACTCCAACATTGATTTTTTGTTCCTTTTTTTACCTCTTCAAAACTCCTAAATTTTTTATTTTTTTTTTTACCTCTTCAAAACTCAATTTTTTTTTTTTTTTTTTTACCTCTTCAAAACTCCACAATTTTTTTTTTTTTTTTTCTACCTCTTCAAAACTCCAACATTGATTTTTTGTTCCTTTTTTTACCTCTTCAAAACTCCAACTTTTTTTTTTTTTTTTACCTCTTCAAAACTCCAAATTTTTTTTTTTTTTTTTTACCTCTTCAAAACTCCAACTTTTTTTTTTTTTTTTTACCTCTTCAAAACTCTACAATTTTTTTTTTTTTACCTCTTCAAAACTCTACAATTTTTTTTTTTTTTTTTTTACCTCTTCAAAACTCCAACATTGATTTTTTGTTCCTTTTTTTACCTCTTCAAAACTCCACAATTTTTTTTATTTATTTTTTTTACCTCTTCAAAACTCAAATATATATATATTTTTTTTATCTCTTCAAAACTCCAACATTTTTTTTTTTTTTACCTCTTCAAAACTCCTAAATTTTTTTTTTTTTTTTTTACCTCTTCAAAACTCAATTTTTTTTTTTTTTTTTTACCTCTTCAAAACTCCACAATTTTTTTTTTTTTTTTTCTACCTCTTCAAAACTCCAACATTGATTTTTTGTTCCTTTTTTTACCTCTTCAAAACTCAATTTTTTTTTTTTTTTTACCTCTTCAAAACTCCACAATTTTTTTTTTTTTTTTTTTACCTCTTCAAAACTCCAACATTGATTTTTTGTTCCTTTTTTTACCTCTTCAAAACTCCAATTTTTTTTTTTTTTTTTTTACCTCTTCAAAACTCCAACTTTTTTTTTTTTTTTTACCTCTTCAAAACTCTACAATTTTTTTTTTTTTTTTTTTTACCTCTTCAAAACTCCAACTTTTTTTTTTTTTTTTTTACCTCTTCAAAACTCCAACATTGATTTTTTGTTCCTTTTTTTACCTCTTCAAAACTCCACAATTTTTTTTATTTATTTTTTTTACCTCTTCAAAACTCCAACATCTTTTTTTTTTTACCTCTTCAAAACTCCAACATTGATTTTTTGTTCCTTTTTTTACCTCTTCAAAACTCCACAATTTTTTTTTTTTTTTTTTTTTACCTCTTCAAAACTCAATTTTTTTTTAATTTTTTTTTTACCTCTTCAAAACTCCAACATTGATTTTTTGTTCCTTTTTTTACCTCTTCAAAACTCCAACTTTTTTTTTTTTTACCTCTTCAAAACTCCAACTTTTTTTTTTTTTTTTTTACCTCTTCAAAACTCCAACTTTTTTTTTTTTTTTTACCTCTTCAAAACTCTACAATTTTTTTTTTTTTTTTTTTTTCTACCTCTTCAAAACTCCAACATTGATTTTTTGTTCCTTTTTTTACCTCTTCAAAACTCCTAAATTTTTTTTTTTTTTTTTTTACCTCTTCAAAACTCAATTTTTTTTTTTTTTTTTACCTCTTCAAAACTCCACAATTTTTTTTTTTTTTTTTTCTACCTCTTCAAAACTCCAACATTGATTTTTTGTTCCTTTTTTTACCTCTTCAAAACTCCAACTTTTTTTTTTTTTTTTACCTCTTCAAAACTCCAAATTTTTTTTTTTTTTTTTTACCTCTTCAAAACTCCAACTTTTTTTTTTTTTTTTTACCTCTTCAAAACTCTACAATTTTTTTTTTTTTTTTTACCTCTTCAAAACTCTACAATTTTTTTTTATTTTTTTTTACCTCTTCAAAACTCCAACATTGATTTTTTGTTCCTTTTTTTACCTCTTCAAAACTCCACAATTTTTTTTATTTTTTTTTTTTACCTCTTCAAAACTCAAATATATATATTTTTTTTTATCTCTTCAAAACTCCAACATTTTTTTTTTTTTTACCTCTTCAAAACTCCTAAATTTTTTATTTTTTTTTTACCTCTTCAAAACTCAATTTTTTTTTTTTTTTTTTACCTCTTCAAAACTCCACAATTTTTTTTTTTTTTTTTCTACCTCTTCAAAACTCCAACATTGATTTTTTGTTCCTTTTTTTACCTCTTCAAAAATCCAACTTTTTTTTTTTTTTTTACCTCTTCAAAACTCCAAATTATTTTTTTTTTTTTGTTACCTCTTCAAAACTCCAACTTTTTTTTTTTTTTTTACCTCTTCAAAACTCTACAATTTTTTTTTTTTTTTTTTTTTACCTCTTCAAAACTCCAACATTGATTTTTTGTTCCTTTTTTTACCTCTTCAAAACTCAATTTTTTTTTTTTTTTTTTTACCTCTTCAAAACTCCAACATTGATTTTTTGTTCCTTTTTTTACCTCTTCAAAACTCAATTTTTTTTTTTTTTTTTTTTTTTACCTCTTCAAAACTCCAACTTTTTTTTTTTTTTTTACCTCTTCAAAACTCTACAATTTTTTTTTTTTTTTTTTTTTACCTCTTCAAAACTCCAACTTTTTTTTTTTTTTTTTTTTACCTCTTCAAAACTCCAACATTGATTTTTTGTTCCTTTTTTTACCTCTTCAAAACTCCACAATTTTTTTTATTTATTTTTTTTACCTCTTCAAAACTCCAACATTTTTTTTTTTTTACCTCTTCAAAACTCCAACATTGATTTTTTGTTCCTTTTTTTACCTCTTCAAAACTCCACAATTTTTTTTTTTTTTTTTTTTTACCTCTTCAAAACTCCAACTTTTTTTTTTTTTACCTCTTCAAAACGCAATTTTTTTTTTATTTTTTTTTTACCTCTTCAAAACTCCAACATTGATTTTTTGTTCCTTTTTTTACCTCTTCAAAACTCCAACTTTTTTTTTTTTTACCTCTTCAAAACTCCAACTTTTTTTTTTTTTTTTTACCTCTTCAAAACTCCAACTTTTTTTTTTTTTACCTCTTCAAAACGCAATTTTTTTTTTTTTTTTTTTTACCTCTTCAAAACTCCAACATTGATTTTTTGTTCCTTTTTTTACCTCTTCAAAACTCAATTTTTTAAATTTTTTTTTTTACCTCTTCAAAACTCCAACATTTTTTTTTTTTACCTCTTCAAAACTCAAATTTTTTTTTTTTTTTTTACCTCTTCAAAACTCAAATTTTTTTTTTTTTTTACCTCTTCAAAACTCCACAATTTTTTTTTCTTTTTACCTCTTCAAAACTCCTAAATTTTTTTTTTTTTTTTTTACCTCTTCAAAACTCAATTTTTTTTTTTTTTTTTTTACCTCTTCAAAACTCCAACATTGATTTTTTGTTCCTTTTTTTACCTCTTCAAAACTCAATTTTTTTTTTTTACCTCTTCAAAACTCCTAAATTTTTTATTTTTTTTTTTACCTCTTCAAAACTCAATTTTTTTTTTTTTTTTTTTACCTCTTCAAAACTCCACAATTTTTTTTTTTTTTTTTTCTACCTCTTCAAAACTCCAACATTGATTTTTTGTTCCTTTTTTTACCTCTTCAAAACTCCAACTTTTTTTTTTTTTTTTACCTCTTCAAAACTCCAAATTATTATTTTTTTTTTTTGTTACCTCTTCAAAACTCCAACTTTTTTTTTTTTTTTTTACCTCTTCAAAACTCTACAATTTTTTTTTTTTTTTTTTTTACCTCTTCAAAACTCCAACATTGATTTTTTGTTCCTTTTTTTACCTCTTCAAAACTCCAATTTTTTTTTTTTTTTTTTTACCTCTTCAAAACTCCAACTTTTTTTTTTTTTTTTACCTCTTCAAAACTCTACAATTTTTTTTTTTTTTTTTTTTTACCTCTTCAAAACTCCAACTTTTTTTTTTTTTTTTTTTACCTCTTCAAAACTCCAACATTGATTTTTTGTTCCTTTTTTTACCTCTTCAAAACTCCAACTTTTTTTTTTTTTTACCTCTTCAAAACTCCAACATTGATTTTTTGTTCCTTTTTTTACCTCTTCAAAACTCCACAATTTTTTTTTTTTTTTTTTTTTACCTCTTCAAAACTCAATTTTTTTTTAATTTTTTTTTTACCTCTTCAAAACTCCAACATTGATTTTTTGTTCCTTTTTTTACCTCTTCAAAACTCCAACTTTTTTTTTTTTTTTTTTACCTCTTCAAAACTCCAACTTTTTTTTTTTTTTTTACCTCTTCAAAACTCTACAATTTTTTTTTTTTTTTTTTTTTACCCCTTCAAAACTCCACAATTTTTTTTTTTTTTTTCTACCTCTTCAAAACTCCAACATTGATTTTTTGTTCCTTTTTTTACCTCTTCAAAACTCCTAAATTTTTTTTTTTTTTTTTTTACCTCTTCAAAACTCAATTTTTTTTTTTTTTTTTTTACCTCTTCAAAACTCCACAATATTTTTTTTTTTTTTTTCTACCTCTTCAAAACTCCAACATTGATTTTTTGTTCCTTTTTTTACCTCTTCAAAACTCCAACTTTTTTTTTTTTTTTTTACCTCTTCAAAACTCCAACTTTTTTTTTTTTTTTTTTACCTCTTCAAAACTCCAACTTTTTTTTTTTTTTTTTTACCTCTTCAAAACTCCACAATTTTTTTTATTTATTTTTTTTACCTCTTCAAAACTCCAACATTTTTTTTTTTTTTACCTCTTCAAAACTCCAACTTTTTTTTTTTTTACCTCTTCAAAACTCAATTTTTTTTTAATTTTTTTTTTACCTCTTCAAAACTCCAACATTGATTTTTTGTTCCTTTTTTTACCTCTTCAAAACTCCAACTTTTTTTTTTTTTACCTCTTCAAAACTCCAACTTTTTTTTTTTTTTTTTTACCTCTTCAAAACTCCAACTTTTTTTTTTTTTACCTCTTCAAAACTCAATTTTTTTTTTACCTCTTCAAAACTCCAACATTGATTTTTTGTTCCTTTTTTTACCTCTTCAAAACTCCAACTTTTTTTTTTTTTACCTCTTCAAAACTCCAACTTTTTTTTTTTTTTTTACCTCTTCAAAACTCTACAATTTTTTTTTTTTTTTTTTTTTACCTCTTCAAAACTCCACAATTTTTTTTTTTTTTTTCTACCTCTTCAAAACTCCAACATTGATTTTTTGTTCCTTTTTTTACCTCTTCAAAACTCCTAAATTTTTTTTTTTTTTTTTACCTCTTCAAAACTCAATTTTTTTTTTTTTTTTTTTACCTCTTCAAAACTCCACAATATTTTTTTTTTTTTTTTCTACCTCTTCAAAACTCCAACATTGATTTTTTGTTCCTTTTTTTACCTCTTCAAAACTCCAACTTTTTTTTTTTTTTTTTTACCTCTTCAAAACTCCAACTTTTTTTTTTTTTTTTTTACCTCTTCAAAACTCCAACTTTTTTTTTTTTTTTTTACCTCTTCAAAACTCCACAATTTTTTTTATTTATTTTTTTTACCTCTTCAAAACTCCAACATTTTTTTTTTTTTTACCTCTTCAAAACTCCAACTTTTTTTTTTTTTCCTCTTCAAAACTCAATTTTTTTTTTATTTTTTTTTTTACCTCTTCAAAACTCCAACATTGATTTTTTGTTCCTTTTTTTACCTCTTCAAAACTCCAACTTTTTTTTTTTTTACCTCTTCAAAACTCCAACTTTTTTTTTTTTTTTTTACCTCTTCAAAACTCCAACTTTTTTTTTTTTTACCTCTTCAAAACTCAATTTTTTTTTTATTTTTTTTTTACCTCTTCAAAACTCCAACATTGATTTTTTGTTCCTTTTTTTACCTCTTCAAAACTCCAACTTTTTTTTTTTTTACCTCTTCAAAACTCCAACTTTTTTTTTTTTTTTTTTTACCTCTTCAAAACTCCACAATTTTTTTTTTTTTTTTTTTTACCTCTTCAAAACTCCAACTTTTTTTTTTTTTTACCTCTTCAAAACTCCAACTTTTTTTTTTTTTTTTTTTACCTCTTCAAAACTCCAAATTTTTTTTTTTTTTTTTTTTTTACCTCTTCAAAACTCAATTTTTTTTTTTTTTTTTACCTCTTCAAAACTCCAACTTTTTTTTTTTTTTTACCTCTTCAAAACTCCACAATTTTTTTTTTTTTTTTTTTTTACCTCTTCAAAACTACAACTTTTTTTTTTTTTTACCTCTTCAAAACTCCAACTTTTTTTTTTTTTTTTACCTCTTCAAAACTCCAACTTTTTTTTTTTTTTTTACCTCTTCAAAACTCTACAATTTTTTTTTAATTTTTTTTTTACCTCTTCAAAACTCCAACTTTTTTTTTTTTTTTTTTTTACCTCTTCAAAACTCCAACATTGATTTTTTGTTCCTTTTTTTACCTCTTCAAAACTCTACAATTTTTTTTTTTTTTTTTTTTTACCTCTTCAAAACTTCAACTTTTTTTTTTTTTTTTTTTACCTCTTCAAAACTCCAACATTGATTTTTTGTTCCTTTTTTTACCTCTTCAAAACTCCTAAATTTTTTTTTTTTTTTTTTTTTACCTCTTCAAAACTCAATTTTTTTTTTTTTTTTTTTACCTCTTCAAAACTACAACTTTTTTTTTTTTTTACCTCTTCAAAACTCCAACTTTTTTTTTTTTTTTTACCTCTTCAAAACTCCAACTTTTTTTTTTTTTTTTACCTCTTCAAAACTCTACAATTTTTTTTTAATTTTTTTTTTACCTCTTCAAAACTCCAACTTTTTTTTTTTTTTTTTTTTACCTCTTCAAAACTCCAACATTGATTTTTTGTTCCTTTTTTTACCTCTTCAAAACTCCAACTTTTTTTTTTTTTTTTTTACCTCTTCAAAACTCCAACTTTTTTTTTTTTTTTTTACCTCTTCAAAACTCTACAATTTTTTTTTTTTTTTTTTTTTACCTCTTCAAAACTCCACAATTTTTTTTTTTTTTTTTCTACCTCTTCAAAACTCCAACATTGATTTTTTGTTCCTTTTTTTACCTCTTCAAAACTCCAACTTTTTTTTTTTTTTTTTTACCTCTTCAAAACTCCAACTTTTTTTTTTTTTTTTTTACCTCTTCAAAACTCCAACTTTTTTTTTTTTTTTTTTACCTCTTCAAAACTCCACAATTTTTTTTATTTATTTTTTTTACCTCTTCAAAACTCCAACATTTTTTTTTTTTTTACCTCTTCAAAACTCCAACTTTTTTTTTTTTTACCTCTTCAAAACTCAATTTTTTTTTTATTTTTTTTTTACCTCTTCAAAACTCCAACATTGATTTTTTGTTCCTTTTTTTACCTCTTCAAAACTCCAACTTTTTTTTTTTTTACCTCTTCAAAACTCCAACTTTTTTTTTTTTTTTTTTACCTCTTCAAAACTCCAACTTTTTTTTTTTTTACCTCTTCAAAACTCAATTTTTTTTATATTTTTTTTTTACCTCTTCAAAACTCCAACATTGATTTTTTGTTCCTTTTTTTACCTCTTCAAAACTCCAACTTTTTTTTTTTTTACCTCTTCAAAACTCCAACTTTTTTTTTTTTTTTTTTACCTCTTCAAAACTCCACAATTTTTTTTTTTTTTCTTTTTACCTCTTCAAAACTCCAACTTTTTTTTTTTTTTACCTCTTCAAAACTCCAACTTTTTTTTTTTTTTTTTTTACCTCTTCAAAACTCCAAATTTTTTTTTTTTTTTTTTTTTACCTCTTCAAAACTCAATTTTTTTTTTTTTTTTTACCTCTTCAAAACTCCAACTTTTTTTTTTTTTTTACCTCTTCAAAACTCCAACATTGATTTTTTGTTCCTTTTTTTACCTCTTCAAAACTCAATTTTTTTTTTTTTTTTTTTACCTCTTCAAAACTCCAACATTGATTTTTTGTTCCTTTTTTTACCTCTTCAAAACTCAATTTTTTTTTTTTTTTTTTTTTACCTCTTCAAAACTCCAACTTTTTTTTTTTTTTTACCTCTTCAAAACTCTACAATTTTTTTTTTTTTTTTTTTTACCTCTTCAAAACTCCAACTTTTTTTTTTTTTTTTTTTTACCTCTTCAAAACTCCAACATTGATTTTTTGTTCCTTTTTTTACCTCTTCAAAACTCCACAATTTTTTTTATTTATTTTTTTTACCTCTTCAAAACTCCAACATTTTTTTTTTTTTACCTCTTCAAAACTCCAACATTGATTTTTTGTTCCTTTTTTTACCTCTTCAAAACTCCACAATTTTTTTTTTTTTTTTTTTTACCTCTTCAAAACTCCAACTTTTTTTTTTTTTACCTCTTCAAAACGCAATTTTTTTTTTATTTTTTTTTTACCTCTTCAAAACTCCAACTTTTTTTTTTTTTTTTTTACCTCTTCAAAACTCCAACATTGATTTTTTGTTCCTTTTTTTACCTCTTCAAAACTCCTAAATTTTTTTTTTTTTTTTTTACCTCTTCAAAACTCAATTTTTTTTTTTTTTTTTTTACCTCTTCAAAACTCCACAATATATTTTTTTTTTTTTTCTACCTCTTCAAAACTCCAACATTGATTTTTTGTTCCTTTTTTTACCTCTTCAAAACTCCAACTTTTTTTTTTTTTTTTTTACCTCTTCAAAACTCCAACTTTTTTTTTTTTTTTTTTACCTCTTCAAAACTCCAACTTTTTTTTTTTTTTTTTTACCTCTTCAAAACTCCACAATTTTTTTTATTTATTTTTTTTACCTCTTCAAAACTCCAACATTTTTTTTTTTTTACCTCTTCAAAACTCCAACTTTTTTTTTTTTTACCTCTTCAAAACTCAATTTTTTTTTTATTTTTTTTTTACCTCTTCAAAACTCCAACATTGATTTTTTGTTCCTTTTTTTACCTCTTCAAAACTCCAACTTTTTTTTTTTTTACCTCTTCAAAACTCCAACTTTTTTTTTTTTTTTTTTACCTCTTCAAAACTCCAACTTTTTTTTTTTTTACCTCTTCAAAACTCAATTTTTTTTTTATTTTTTTTTTACCTCTTCAAAACTCCAACATTGATTTTTTGTTCCTTTTTTTACCTCTTCAAAACTCCAACTTTTTTTTTTTTTACCTCTTCAAAACTCCAACTTTTTTTTTTTTTTTACCTCTTCAAAACTCTACAATTTTTTTTTTTTTTTTTTTTTTACCTCTTCAAAACTCCACAATTTTTTTTTTTTTTTCTACCTCTTCAAAACTCCAACATTGATTTTTTGTTCCTTTTTTTACCTCTTCAAAACTCCTAAATTTTTTTTTTTTTTTTTTACCTCTTCAAAACTCAATTTTTTTTTTTTTTTTTTTACCTCTTCAAAACTCCACAATATTTTTTTTTTTTTTTTCTACCTCTTCAAAACTCCAACATTGATTTTTTGTTCCTTTTTTTACCTCTTCAAAACTCCAACTTTTTTTTTTTTTTTTTTACCTCTTCAAAACTCCAACTTTTTTTTTTTTTTTTTTACCTCTTCAAAACTCCAACTTTTTTTTTTTTTTTTTTACCTCTTCAAAACTCCACAATTTTTTTTATTTATTTTTTTTACCTCTTCAAAACTCCAACATTTTTTTTTTTTTTACCTCTTCAAAACTCCAACTTTTTTTTTTTTTACCTCTTCAAAACTCAATTTTTTTTTTATTTTTTTTTTACCTCTTCAAAACTCCAACATTGATTTTTTGTTCCTTTTTTTACCTCTTCAAAACTCCAACTTTTTTTTTTTTTACCTCTTCAAAACTCCAACTTTTTTTTTTTTTTTTTTACCTCTTCAAAACTCCAACTTTTTTTTTTTTTACCTCTTCAAAACTCAATTTTTTTTATATTTTTTTTTTACCTCTTCAAAACTCCAACATTGATTTTTTGTTCCTTTTTTTACCTCTTCAAAACTCCAACTTTTTTTTTTTTTACCTCTTCAAAACTCCAACTTTTTTTTTTTTTTTTTTACCTCTTCAAAACTCCACAATTTTTTTTTTTTTTTTTTTTACCTCTTCAAAACTCCAACTTTTTTTTTTTTTTACCTCTTCAAAACTCCAACTTTTTTTTTTTTTTTTTTTACCTCTTCAAAACTCCAAATTTTTTTTTTTTTTTTTTTTTACCTCTTCAAAACTCAATTTTTTTTTTTTTTTTTACCTCTTCAAAACTCCAACTTTTTTTTTTTTTTTACCTCTTCAAAACTCCAACATTGATTTTTTGTTCCTTTTTTTACCTCTTCAAAACTCAATTTTTTTTTTTTTTTTTTTACCTCTTCAAAACTCCAACATTGATTTTTTGTTCCTTTTTTTACCTCTTCAAAACTCAATTTTTTTTTTTTTTTTTTTTTACCTCTTCAAAACTCCAACTTTTTTTTTTTTTTTTACCTCTTCAAAACTCTACAATTTTTTTTTTTTTTTTTTTTTACCTCTTCAAAACTCCAACTTTTTTTTTTTTTTTTTTTTACCTCTTCAAAACTCCAACATTGATTTTTTGTTCCTTTTTTTACCTCTTCAAAACTCCACAATTTTTTTTATTTATTTTTTTTACCTCTTCAAAACTCCAACATTTTTTTTTTTTTACCTCTTCAAAACTCCAACATTGATTTTTTGTTCCTTTTTTTACCTCTTCAAAACTCCACAATTTTTTTTTTTTTTTTTTTTTACCTCTTCAAAACTCCAACTTTTTTTTTTTTTACCTCTTCAAAACGCAATTTTTTTTTTTTTTTTTTTTACCTCTTCAAAACTCCAACTTTTTTTTTTTTTTTTTTTACCTCTTCAAAACTCCAACATTGATTTTTTGTTCCTTTTTTTACCTCTTCAAAACTCTACAATTTTTTTTTTTTTTTTTTTTTACCTCTTCAAAACTTCAACTTTTTTTTTTTTTTTTTTTACCTCTTCAAAACTCCAACATTGATTTTTTGTTCCTTTTTTTACCTCTTCAAAACTCCTAAATTTTTTTTTTTTTTTTTTTACCTCTTCAAAACTCAATTTTTTTTTTTTTTTTTTTTTTACCTCTTCAAAACTCCAACATTGATTTTTTGTTCCTTTTTTTACCTCTTAAAAACTCTATTTTTTTTTATTTTTTTTTTTACCTCTTCAAAACTCCACAATTTTTTTTTTCTTTTTACCTCTTCAAAACTCCTAAATTTTTTTATTTTTTTTTACCTCTTCAAAACTCAATTTTTTTTTTTTTTTTTTTTACCTCTTCAAAACTCCAACATTGATTTTTTGTTCCTTTTTTTACCTCTTCAAAACTCAATTTTTTTTTTTTTTTTTTTACCTCTTCAAAACTCCAACATTGATTTATTGTTCCTTTTTTTACCTCTTCAAAACTCCAAATTCTTTTTTTTTTTTTTTTTACCTCTTCAAAACTCCAACTTTTTTTTTTTTTTACCTCTTCAAAACTCCACAATTTTTTTTTTTTTTTTTTTTACCTCTTCAAAACTCCAACTTTTTTTTTTTTTTACCTCTTCAAAACTCCAACTTTTTTTTTTTTTTTTTTTTACCTCTTCAAAACTACAACTTTTTTTTTTTTTTACCTCTTCAAAACTCCAACTTTTTTTTTTTTTTTACCTCTTCAAAACTCCAACTTTTTTTTTTTTTTTTACCTCTTCAAAACTCTACAATTTTTTTTTTTTTTTTTTTTTACCTCTTCAAAACTCCAACTTTTTTTCTTTTTTTTTTTTACCTCTTCAAAACTCCAACATTGATTTTTTGTTCCTTTTTTTACCTCTTCAAAACTCCAATTTTTTTTTTTTTTTTTTTTACCTCTTCAAAACTCCAACTTTTTTTTTTTTTTTGACCTCTTCAAAACTCTACAATTTTTTTTTATTTTTTTTTTACCTCTTCAAAACTTCAACTTTTTTTTTATTTTTTTTTACCTCTTCAAAACTCCAACATTGATTTTTTGTTCCTTTTTTTACCTCTTCAAAACTCAATTTTTTTTATTTTTTTTTTACCTCTTCAAAACTCCAACATTTTTTTTTTTTACCTCTTCAAAACTGAAATATTTTTATTTTTTTTTTATCTCTTCAAAACTCCAACATTTTTTTTTTTTTTTACCTCTTCAAAACTCCTAAATTTTTTTTTTTTTTTTTTACCTCTTCAAAACTCAATTTTTTATTTTTTTTTTTTACCTCTTCAAAACTCCACAATTTTTTTTTTTTTTTTTCTACCTCTTCAAAACTCCAACATTGATTTTTTGTTCCTTTTTTACCTCTTCAAAACTCCAACTTTTTTTTTTTTTTTTACCTCTTCAAAACTCTACAATTTTTTTTTTTTTTTTTTTTTTACCTCTTCAAAACTCCAACATTGATTTTTTGTTCCTTTTTTACCTCTTCAAAACTCCAACTTTTTTTTTTTTTTTTACCTCTTCAAAACTCAATTTTTTTTTTTTTTTTTTTCTACCTCTTCAAAACTCCAACATTGATTTTTTGTTCCTTTTTTTACCTCTTCAAAACTCCACAATTTTTTTTATTTATTTTTTTTACCTCTTCAAAACTCCAACATTTTTTTTTTTTTACCTCTTCAAAACTCCAACATTGATTTTTTGTTCCTTTTTTTACCTCTTCAAAACTCCACAATTTTTTTTTTTTTTTTTTTTTACCTCTTCAAAACTCCAACTTTTTTTTTTTTTACCTCTTCAAAACGCAATTTTTTTTTTATTTTTTTTTTACCTCTTCAAAACTCCAACTTTTTTTTTTTTTTTTTTTACCTCTTCAAAACTCCAACATTGATTTTTTGTTCCTTTTTTTACCTCTTCAAAACTCTACAATTTTTTTTTTTTTTTTTTTTTACCTCTTCAAAACTTCAACTTTTTTTTTTTTTTTTTTTACCTCTTCAAAACTCCAACATTGATTTTTTGTTCCTTTTTTTACCTCTTCAAAACTCCTAAATTTTTTTTTTTTTTTTTTACCTCTTCAAAACTCAATTTTTTTTTTTTTTTTTTTTTACCTCTTCAAAACTCCAACATTGATTTTTTGTTCCTTTTTTTACCTCTTCAAAACTCCAATTTTTTTTTTTTTTTTTTACCTCTTCAAAACTCCACAATTTTTTTTTTCTTTTTACCTCTTCAAAACTCCTAAATTTTTTTATTTTTTTTTACCTCTTCAAAACTCAATTTTTTTTTTTTTTTTTTTTACCTCTTCAAAACTCCAACATTGATTTTTTGTTCCTTTTTTTACCTCTTCAAAACTCAATTTTTTTTTTTTTTTTTTTTACCTCTTCAAAACTCCAACATTGATTTATTGTTCCTTTTTTTACCTCTTCAAAACTCCAAATTCTTTTTTTTTTTTTTTTTACCTCTTCAAAACTCCAACTTTTTTTTTTTTTTACCTCTTCAAAACTCCACAATTTTTTTTTTTTTTTTTTTTTACCTCTTCAAAACTCCAACTTTTTTTTTTTTTTACCTCTTCAAAACTCCAACTTTTTTTTTTTTTTTTTTACCTCTTCAAAACTACAACTTTTTTTTTTTTTTACCTCTTCAAAACTCCAACTTTTTTTTTTTTTTTTACCTCTTCAAAACTCCAACTTTTTTTTTTTTTTTTACCTCTTCAAAACTCTACAATTTTTTTTTTTTTTTTTTTTTACCTCTTCAAAACTCCAACATTGATTTTTTGTTCCTTTTTTTACCTCTTCAAAACTCCAATTTTTTTTTTTTTTTTTTTACCTCTTCAAAACTCCAACTTTTTTTTTTTTTTTGACCTCTTCAAAACTCTACAATTTATTTTTATTTTTTTTTTACCTCTTCAAAACTTCAACTTTTTTTTTTTTTTTTTTTACCTCTTCAAAACTCCAACATTGATTTTTTGTTCCTTTTTTTACCTCTTCAAAACTCAATTTTTTTTATTTTTTTTTTACCTCTTCAAAACTCCAACATTTTTTTTTTTTACCTCTTCAAAACTGAAATATTTTTATTTTTTTTTTATCTCTTCAAAACTCCAACATTTTTTTTTTTTTTACCTCTTCAAAACTCCTAAATTTTTTTTTTTTTTTTTTATCTCTTCAAAACTCCAACATTTTTTTTTTTTTTACCTCTTCAAAACTCCTAAATTTTTTTTTTTTTTTTTACCTCTTCAAAACTCAATTTTTTTTTATTTTTTTTTACCTCTTCAAAACTCCACAATTTTTTTTTTTTTTTCTACCTCTTCAAAACTCCAACATTGATTTTTTGTTCCTTTTTTACCTCTTCAAAACTCCAACTTTTTTTTTTTTTTTTACCTCTTCAAAACTCTACAATTTTTTTTTTTTTTTTTTTTTACCTCTTCAAAACTCCAACATTGATTTTTTGTTCCTTTTTTACCTCTTCAAAACTCCAACTTTTTTTTTTTTTTTTACCTCTTCAAAACTCAATTTTTTTTTTTTTTTTTTTCTACCTCTTCAAAACTCCAACATTGATTTTTTGTTCCTTTTTTACCTCTTCAAAACTCCAACTTTTTTTTTTTTTTTTACCTCTTCAAAACTCTACAATTTTTTTTTTTTTTTTTTTTTACCTCTTCAAAACTCCAACATTGATTTTTTGTTCCTTTTTTACCTCTTCAAAACTCCAACTTTTTTTTTTTTTTTTATCTCTTCAAAACTCCAACATTTTTTTTTTTTTTTACCTCTTCAAAACTCCTAAATTTTTTTTTTTTTTTTTTACCTCTTCAAAACTCAATTTTTTTTTTTTTTTTTTACCTCTTCAAAACTCCACATTTTTTTTTTTTTTTTTTCTACCTCTTCAAAACTCCAACATTGATTTTTTGTTCCTTTTTTTACCTCTTCAAAACTCCAACATTGATTTTTTGTTCCTTTTTTTACCTCTTCAAAACTCCAACTTTTTTTTTTTTTTTTACCTCTTCAAAACTCTACAATTTTTTTTTTTTTTTTTTTTTACCTCTTCAAAACTCCAACTTTTTTTTTTTTTTTTTTACCTCTTCAAAACTCCAACATTGATTTTTTGTTCCTTTTTTTACCTCTTCAAAACTCCTAAATTTTTTTTTTTTTTTTTTACCTCTTCAAAACTCAATTTTTTTTTTTTTTTTTTTACCTCTTCAAAACTCCACAATTTTTTTTTTTTTTTTTCTACCTCTTCAAAACTCCAACATTGATTTTTTGTTCCTTTTTTTACCTCTTCAAAACTCCAACTTTTTTTTTTTTTTTTACCTCTTCAAAACTCCAAATTTTTTTTTTTTTTTTTACCTCTTCAAAACTCCAACTTTTTTTTTTTTTTTTTACCTCTTCAAAACTCTACAATTTTTTTTTTTTTTTACCTCTTCAAAACTCTACAATTTTTTTTTTTTTTTTTACCTCTTCAAAACTCCAACATTGATTTTTTGTTCCTTTTTTTACCTCTTCAAAACTCCACAATTTTTTTTATTTATTTTTTTTACCTCTTCAAAACTCAAATATATATTTTTTTTTTTATCTCTTCAAAACTCCAACATTTTCTTTTTTTTTACCTCTTCAAAACTCCTAAATTTTTTTTTTTTTTTTTTACCTCTTCAAAACTCAATTTTTTTTTTTTTTTTTTACCTCTTCAAAACTCCACAATTTTTTTTTTTTTTTTCTACCTCTTCAAAACTCCAACATTGATTTTTTGTTCCTTTTTTTACCTCTTCAAAACTCAATTTTTTTTTTTTTTTTTTTACCTCTTCAAAACTCCACAATTTTTTTTTTTTTTTTTTACCTCTTCAAAACTCCAACATTGATTTTTTGTTCCTTTTTTTACCTCTTCAAAACTCCAATTTTTTTTTTTTTTTTTTTACCTCTTCAAAACTCCAACTTTTTTTTTTTTTTTTACCTCTTCAAAACTCTACAATTTTTTTTTTTTTTTTTTTTTACCTCTTCAAAACTCCAACTTTTTTTTTTTTTTTTTTTACCTCTTCAAAACTCCAACATTGATTTTTTGTTCCTTTTTTTACCTCTTCAAAACTCCACAATTTTTTTTATTTATTTTTTTTACCTCTTCAAAACTCCAACATCTTTTTTTTTTCACCTCTTCAAAACTCCAACATTGATTTTTTGTTCCTTTTTTTACCTCTTCAAAACTCCACAATTTTTTTTTTTTTTTTTTTTACCTCTTCAAAACTCAATTTTTTTTTAATTTTTTTTTTACCTCTTTAAAACTCCAACATTGATTTTTTGTTCCTTTTTTTACCTCTTCAAAACTCCAACTTTTTTTTTTTTTACCTCTTCAAAACTCCAACTTTTTTTTTTTTTTTTTACCTCTTCAAAACTCCAACTTTTTTTTTTTTTTTACCTCTTCAAAACTCTACAATTTTTTTTTTTTTTTTTTTTTTACCTCTTCAAAACTCAATTTTTTTTTTTTTTTTTTACCTCTTCAAAACTCCACAATTTTTTTTTTTTTTTTTTCTACCTCTTCAAAACTCCAACATTGATTTTTTGTTCCTTTTTTACCTCTTCAAAACTCCAACTTTTTTTTTTTTTTTACCTCTTCAAAACTCCAAATTTTTTTTTTTTTTTTTACCTCTTCAAAACTCCAACTTTTTTTTTTTTTTTTACCTCTTCAAAACTCTACAATTTTTTTTTTTTTTTTTACCTCTTCAAAACTCTACAATTTTTTTTTTTTTTTTTTTACCTCTTCAAAACTCCAACATTGATTTTTTGTTCCTTTTTTTACCTCTTCAAAACTCCACAATTTTTTTTATTTATTTTTTTTACCTCTTCAAAACTCAAATATATATATATTTTTTTATCTCTTCAAAACTCCAACATTTTTTTTTTTTTTTACCTCTTCAAAACTCCTAAATTTTTAATTTTTTTTTTACCTCTTCAAAACTCAATTTTTTTTTTTTTTTTTTACCTCTTCAAAACTCCACAATTTTTTTTTTTTTTTTTTCTACCTCTTCAAAACTCCAACATTGATTTTTTGTTCCTTTTTTTACCTCTTCAAAACTCCAACTTTTTTTTTTTTTTTTACCTCTTCAAAACTCCAAATTATTTTTTTTTTTTTGTTACCTCTTCAAAACTCCAACTTTTTTTTTTTTTTTTTACCTCTTCAAAACTCTACAATTTTTTTTTTTTTTTTTTTTTACCTCTTCAAAACTCCAACATTGATTTTTTGTTCCTTTTTTTACCTCTTCAAAACTCAATTTTTTTTTATTTTTTTTTACCTCTTCAAAACTCCAACATTGATTTTTTGTTCCTTTTTTTACCTCTTCAAAACTCAATTTTTTTTTTTTTTTTTTTTACCTCTTCAAAACTCCAACTTTTTTTTTTTTTTTTACCTCTTCAAAACTCTACAATTTTTTTTTTTTTTTTTTTTTACCTCTTCAAAACTCCAACTTTTTTTTTTTTTTTTTTTTACCTCTTCAAAACTCCAACATTGATTTTTTGTTCCTTTTTTTACCTCTTCAAAACTCCACAATTTTTTTTTTTTTTTTTTTTTACCTCTTCAAAACTCCAACTTTTTTTTTTTTTTACCTCTTCAAAACTCCAACATTGATTTTTTGTTCCTTTTTTTACCTCTTCAAAACTCCACAATTTTTTTTTTTTTTTTTTTTTACCTCTTCAAAACTCCAACTTTTTTTTTTTTTACCTCTTCAAAACGCAATTTTTTTTTTATTTTTTTTTTACCTCTTCAAAACTCCAACATTGATTTTTTGTTCCTTTTTTTACCTCTTCAAAACTCCAACTTTTTTTTTTTTACCTCTTCAAAACTCCAACTTTTTTTTTTTTTTTTTACCTCTTCAAAACTCCACAATTTTTTTTTTTTTTTTTTTTACCTCTTCAAAACTCCAACTTTTTTTTTTTTTTACCTCTTCAAAACTCCAACTTTTTTTTTTTTTTTTTTTACCTCTTCAAAACTCCAAATTTTTTTTTTTTTTTTTTTTTACCTCTTCAAAACTCAATTTTTTTTTTTTTTTTTACCTCTTCAAAACTCCAACTTTTTTTTTTTTTTTACCTCTTCAAAACTCCAACATTGATTTTTTGTTCCTTTTTTTACCTCTTCAAAACTCAATTTTTTTTTTTTTTTTTTACCTCTTCAAAACTCCAACATTGATTTTTTGTTCCTTTTTTTACCTCTTCAAAACTCAATTTTTTTTTTTTTTTTTTTTTACCTCTTCAAAACTCCAACTTTTTTTTTTTTTTTTACCTCTTCAAAACTCTACAATTTTTTTTTTTTTTTTTTTTACCTCTTCAAAACTCCAACTTTTTTTTTTTTTTTTTTTTACCTCTTCAAAACTCCAACATTGATTTTTTGTTCCTTTTTTTACCTCTT
>NW_028258616.1:102500-125642 GCF_982586985.1 Callionymus lyra
TTCAAAACTCCAACATTGATTTTTTGTTCCTTTTTTTACCTCTTCAAAACTCCAACATTGATTTTTTGTTCCTTTTTTTACCTCTTCAAAACTCCAACTTTTTTTTTTTTTTTTACCTCTTCAAAACTCTACAATTTTTTTTTTTTTTTTTTTTTACCTCTTCAAAACTCCAACTTTTTTTTTTTTTTTTTTTACCTCTTCAAAACTCCAACATTGATTTTTTGTTCCTTTTTTTACCTCTTCAAAACTCCTAAATTTTTTATTTTTTTTTTTACCTCTTCAAAACT
Organism: Callionymus lyra; assembly: GCF_982586985.1. NCBI lineage: Eukaryota > Metazoa > Chordata > Actinopteri > Syngnathiformes > Callionymidae > Callionymus > Callionymus lyra. The sequence continues at coordinate 102,788 of NW_028258616.1, forward strand.
CAATTTTTTTTTTTTTTTTTTTACCTCTTCAAAACTCCACAATTTTTTTTTTTTTTTTTCTACCTCTTCAAAACTCCAACATTGATTTTTTGTTCCTTTTTTTACCTCTTCAAAACTCCAACTTTTTTTTTTTTTTTTACCTCTTCAAAACTCCAAATTTTTTTATTTTTTTTTTACCTCTTCAAAACTCCAACTTTTTTTTTTTTTTTTTACCTCTTCAAAACTCTACAATTTTTTTTTTTTTTACCTCTTCAAAACTCTACAATTTTTTTTTTTTTTTTTTTACCTCTTCAAAACTCCAACATTGATTTTTTGTTCCTTTTTTTACCTCTTCAAAACTCCACAATTTTTTTTATTTATTTTTTTTACCTCTTCAAAACTCAAATATATATATTTTTTTTTATCTCTTCAAAACTCCAACATTTTCTTTTTTTTTACCTCTTCAAAACTCCTAAATTTTTTTTTTTTTTTTTTACCTCTTCAAAACTCAATTTTTTTTTTTTTTTTTTACCTCTTCAAAACTCCACAATTTTTTTTTTTTTTTTTCTACCTCTTCAAAACTCCAACATTGATTTTTTGTTCCTTTTTTTACCTCTTCAAAACTCAATTTTTTTTTTTTTTTTTTTACCTCTTCAAAACTCCACAATTTTTTTTTTTTTTTTTTACCTCTTCAAAACTCCAACATTGATTTTTTGTTCCTTTTTTTACCTCTTCAAAACTCCAATTTTTTTTTTTTTTTTTTTACCTCTTCAAAACTCCAACTTTTTTTTTTTTTTTTACCTCTTCAAAACTCTACAATTTTTTTTTTTTTTTTTTTTTTACCTCTTCAAAACTCCAACTTTTTTTTTTTTTTTTTTTACCTCTTCAAAACTCCAACATTGATTTTTTGTTCCTTTTTTTACCTCTTCAAAACTCCACAATTTTTTTTATTTATTTTTTTTACCTCTTCAAAACTCCAACATCTTTTTTTTTTCACCTCTTCAAAACTCCAACATTGATTTTTTGTTCCTTTTTTTACCTCTTCAAAACTCCACAATTTTTTTTTTTTTTTTTTTTTACCTCTTCAAAACTCAATTTTTTTTTAATTTTTTTTTTACCTCTTTAAAACTCCAACATTGATTTTTTGTTCCTTTTTTTACCTCTTCAAAACTCCAACTTTTTTTTTTTTTACCTCTTCAAAACTCCAACTTTTTTTTTTTTTTTTTTACCTCTTCAAAACTCCAACTTTTTTTTTTTTTTTTACCTCTTCAAAACTCTACAATTTTTTTTTTTTTTTTTTTTTTACCTCTTCAAAACTCAATTTTTTTTTTTTTTTTTTACCTCTTCAAAACTCCACAATTTTTTTTTTTTTTTTTTCTACCTCTTCAAAACTCCAACATTGATTTTTTGTTCCTTTTTTACCTCTTCAAAACTCCAACTTTTTTTTTTTTTTTTACCTCTTCAAAACTCCAAATTTTTTTTTTTTTTTTTACCTCTTCAAAACTCCAACTTTTTTTTTTTTTTTTACCTCTTCAAAACTCTACAATTTTTTTTTTTTTTTTTACCTCTTCAAAACTCTACAATTTTTTTTTTTTTTTTTTTACCTCTTCAAAACTCCAACATTGATTTTTTGTTCCTTTTTTTACCTCTTCAAAACTCCACAATTTTTTTTATTTATTTTTTTTACCTCTTCAAAACTCAAATATATATATATTTTTTTATCTCTTCAAAACTCCAACATTTTTTTTTTTTTTTACCTCTTCAAAACTCCTAAATTTTTTATTTTTTTTTTACCTCTTCAAAACTCAATTTTTTTTTTTTTTTTTTACCTCTTCAAAACTCCACAATTTTTTTTTTTTTTTTTTCTACCTCTTCAAAACTCCAACATTGATTTTTTGTTCCTTTTTTTACCTCTTCAAAACTCCAACTTTTTTTTTTTTTTTTTACCTCTTCAAAACTCTACAATTTTTTTTTTTTTTTTTTTTACCTCTTCAAAACTCCAACATTGATTTTTTGTTCCTTTTTTTACCTCTTCAAAACTCAATTTTTTTTTTTTTTTTTTTACCTCTTCAAAACTCCAACATTGATTTTTTGTTCCTTTTTTTACCTCTTCAAAACTCAATTTTTTTTTTTTTTTTTTTTTACCTCTTCAAAACTCCAACTTTTTTTTTTTTTTTTACCTCTTCAAAACTCTACAATTTTTTTTTTTTTTTTTTTTACCTCTTCAAAACTCCAACTTTTTTTTTTTTTTTTTTTTACCTCTTCAAAACTCCAACATTGATTTTTTGTTCCTTTTTTTACCTCTTCAAAACTCCACAATTTTTTTTATTTATTTTTTTTACCTCTTCAAAACTCCAACATTTTTTTTTTTTTACCTCTTCAAAACTCCAACATTGATTTTTTGTTCCTTTTTTTACCTCTTCAAAACTCCACAATTTTTTTTTTTTTTTTTTTTTTACCTCTTCAAAACTCCAACTTTTTTTTTTTTTACCTCTTCAAAACGCAATTTTTTTTTTATTTTTTTTTTACCTCTTCAAAACTCCAACATTGATTTTTTGTTCCTTTTTTTACCTCTTCAAAACTCCAACTTTTTTTTTTTTTACCTCTTCAAAACTCCAACTTTTTTTTTTTTTTTTTACCTCTTCAAAACTCCAACTTTTTTTTTTTTTTTTTACCTCTTCAAAACTCCAACATTGATTTTTTGTTCCTTTTTTTACCTCTTCAAAACTCAATTTTTTAAATTTTTTTTTTTACCTCTTCAAAACTCCAACATTTTTTTTTTTTACCTCTTCAAAACTCAAATTTTTTTTTTTTTTTTTACCTCTTCAAAACTCAAATTTTTTTTTTTTTTTACCTCTTCAAAACTCCACAATTTTTTTTTCTTTTTACCTCTTCAAAACTCCTAAATTTTTTTTTTTTTTTTTTACCTCTTCAAAACTCAATTTTTTTTTTTTTTTTTTACCTCTTCAAAACTCCAACATTGATTTTTTGTTCCTTTTTTTACCTCTTCAAAACTCAATTTTTTTTTTTTTTTTTTTTACCTCTTCAAAACTCCTAAATTTTTTTTTTTTTTTTTTACCTCTTCAAAACTCAATTTTTTTTTTTTTTTTTTACCTCTTCAAAACTCCACAATTTTTTTTTTTTTTTTTTCTACCTCTTCAAAACTCCAACATTGATTTTTTGTTCCTTTTTTTACCTCTTCAAAACTCCAACTTTTTTTTTTTTTTTTACCTCTTCAAAACTCCAAATTATTATTTTTTTTTTTTGTTACCTCTTCAAAACTCCAACTTTTTTTTTTTTTTTTTACCTCTTCAAAACTCTACAATTTTTTTTTTTTTTTTTTTTTTACCTCTTCAAAACTCCAACATTGATTTTTTGTTCCTTTTTTTACCTCTTCAAAACTCCAATTTTTTTTTTTTTTTTTTTACCTCTTCAAAACTCCAACTTTTTTTTTTTTTTTTACCTCTTCAAAACTCTACAATTTTTTTTTTTTTTTTTTTTTACCTCTTCAAAACTCCAACTTTTTTTTTTTTTTTTTTTACCTCTTCAAAACTCCAACATTGATTTTTTGTTCCTTTTTTTACCTCTTCAAAACTCTACAATTTTTTTTTTTTTTTTTTTTTTACCTCTTCAAAACTCCACAATTTTTTTTTTTTTTTCTACCTCTTCAAAACTCCAACATTGATTTTTTGTTCCTTTTTTTACCTCTTCAAAACTCCTAAATTTTTTTTTTTTTTTTTTACCTCTTCAAAACTCAATTTTTTTTTTTTTTTTTTTACCTCTTCAAAACTCCACAATATATATTTTTTTTTTTTCTACCTCTTCAAAACTCCAACATTGATTTTTTGTTCCTTTTTTTACCTCTTCAAAACTCCAACTTTTTTTTTTTTTTTTACCTCTTCAAAACTACAACTTTTTTTTTTTTTTTTTACCTCTTCAAAACTCCAACTTTTTTTTTTTTTTTTTACCTCTTCAAAACTCCAACTTTTTTTTTTTTTTTTTACCTCTTCAAAACTCCAACATTGATTTTTTGTTCCTTTTTTTACCTCTTCAAAACTCAATTTTTTAAATTTTTTTTTTTACCTCTTCAAAACTCCAACATTTTTTTTTTTACCTCTTCAAAACTCAAATTTTTTTTTTTTTTTTTACCTCTTCAAAACTCAAATTTTTTTTTTTTTTTACCTCTTCAAAACTCCACAATTTTTTTTTCTTTTTACCTCTTCAAAACTCCTAAATTTTTTTTTTTTTTTTTTACCTCTTCAAAACTCAATTTTTTTTTTTTTTTTTTTTACCTCTTCAAAACTCCAACATTGATTTTTTGTTCCTTTTTTTACCTCTTCAAAACTCAATTTTTTTTTTTTTTTTTTTTACCTCTTCAAAACTCCTAAATTTTTTTTTTTTTTTTTTACCTCTTCAAAACTCAATTTTTTTTTTTTTTTTTTACCTCTTCAAAACTCCACAATTTTTTTTTTTTTTTTTTCTACCTCTTCAAAACTCCAACATTGATTTTTTGTTCCTTTTTTTACCTCTTCAAAACTCCAACTTTTTTTTTTTTTTTTACCTCTTCAAAACTCCAAATTATTATTTTTTTTTTTTGTTACCTCTTCAAAACTCCAACTTTTTTTTTTTTTTTTTACCTCTTCAAAACTCCAAATTATTATTTTTTTTTTTTGTTACCTCTTCAAAACTCCAACTTTTTTTTTTTTTTTTTTTACCTCTTCAAAACTCCAACATTGATTTTTTGTTCCTTTTTTTACCTCTTCAAAACTCCACCATTTTTTTTATTTATTTTTTTTACCTCTTCAAAACTCCAACTTTTTTTTTTTTTTTTTTACCTCTTCAAAACTCCAACATTGATTTTTTGTTCCTTTTTTTACCTCTTCAAAACTCAATTTTTTTAAATTTTTTTTTTACCTCTTCAAAACTCAAATATTTTTTTTTTTTTTTTATCTCTTCAAAACTCCAACATTTTTTTTTTTTTTACCTCTTCAAAACTCCTAAATTTTTTTTTTTTTTTTTTACCTCTTCAAAACTCAATTTTTTTTTTTTTCTTTTATTTCTTCAAAACTCCACTTTTTTTTTTTTTTTTTTTCTACCTCTTCAAAACTCCAACATTGATTTTTTGTTCCTTTTTTTACCTCTTCAAAACTCCAACATTGATTTTTTGTTCCTTTTTTTACCTCTTCAAAACTCCAATTTTTTTTTTTTTTTTTTTACCTCTTCAAAACTCCAACTTTTTTTTTTTTTTTTACCTCTTCAAAACTCTACAATTTTTTTTTTTTTTTTTTTTTACCTCTTCAAAACTCCAACTTTTTTTTTTTTTTTTTTACCTCTTCAAAACTCCAACATTGATTTTTTGTTCCTTTTTTTACCTCTTCAAAACTCTACAATTTTTTTTATTTATTTTTTTTACCTCTTCAAAACTCCAACATTTTTTTTTTTTTACCTCTTCAAAACTCCAACATTGATTTTTTGTTCCTTTTTTTACCTCTTCAAAACTCCACAATTTTTTTTTTTTTTTTTTTTTACCTCTTCAAAACTCAATTTTTTTTTTATTTTTTTTTTACCTCTTCAAAACTCCAACATTGATTTTTTGTTCCTTTTTTTACCTCTTCAAAACTCCAACTTTTTTTTTTTTTTTTTTACCTCTTCAAAACTCCAACTTTTTTTTTTTTTTTTACCTCTTCAAAACTCTACAATTTTTTTTTTTTTTTTTTTTTTACCTCTTCAAAACTCCACAATTTTTTTTTTTTTTTCTACCTCTTCAAAACTCCAACATTGATTTTTTGTTCCTTTTTTTACCTCTTCAAAACTCCTAAATTTTTTTTTTTTTTTTTTACCTCTTCAAAACTCAATTTTTTTTTTTTTTTTTTTACCTCTTCAAAACTCCACAATATATTTTTTTTTTTTTTCTACCTCTTCAAAACTCCAACATTGATTTTTTGTTCCTTTTTTTACCTCTTCAAAACTCAATTTTTTAAATTTTTTTTTTTACCTCTTCAAAACTCCAACATTTTTTTTTTTTACCTCTTCAAAACTCAAATTTTTTTTTTTTTTTTTACCTCTTCAAAACTCAAATTTTTTTTTTTTTTTACCTCTTCAAAACTCCACAATTTTTTTTTCTTTTTACCTCTTCAAAACTCCTAAATTTTTTTTTTTTTTTTTTACCTCTTCAAAACTCAATTTTTTTTTTTTTTTTTTTTACCTCTTCAAAACTCCAACATTGATTTTTTGTTCCTTTTTTTACCTCTTCAAAACTCAATTTTTTTTTTTTTTTTTTACCTCTTCAAAACTCCTAAATTTTTTTTTTTTTTTTTTTACCTCTTCAAAACTCAATTTTTTTTTTTTTTTTTTACCTCTTCAAAACTCCACAATTTTTTTTTTTTTTTTTTCTACCTCTTCAAAACTCCAACATTGATTTTTTGTTCCTTTTTTTACCTCTTCAAAACTCCAACTTTTTTTTTTTTTTTTACCTCTTCAAAACTCCAAATTATTATTTTTTTTTTTTGTTACCTCTTCAAAACTCCAACTTTTTTTTTTTTTTTTTACCTCTTCAAAACTCCAAATTATTATTTTTTTTTTTTGTTACCTCTTCAAAACTCCAACTTTTTTTTTTTTTTTTTTTACCTCTTCAAAACTCCAACATTGATTTTTTGTTCCTTTTTTTACCTCTTCAAAACTCCACCATTTTTTTTATTTATTTTTTTTACCTCTTCAAAACTCCAACTTTTTTTTTTTTTTTTTTACCTCTTCAAAACTCCAACATTGATTTTTTGTTCCTTTTTTTACCTCTTCAAAACTCAATTTTTTTAAATTTTTTTTTTACCTCTTCAAAACTCAAATATTTTTTTTTTTTTTTTATCTCTTCAAAACTCCAACATTTTTTTTTTTTTTACCTCTTCAAAACTCCTAAATTTTTTTTTTTTTTTTTTACCTCTTCAAAACTCAATTTTTTTTTTTTTCTTTTATTTCTTCAAAACTCCACTTTTTTTTTTTTTTTTTTTCTACCTCTTCAAAACTCCAACATTGATTTTTTGTTCCTTTTTTTACCTCTTCAAAACTCCAACATTGATTTTTTGTTCCTTTTTTTACCTCTTCAAAACTCCAATTTTTTTTTTTTTTTTTTTACCTCTTCAAAACTCCAACTTTTTTTTTTTTTTTTACCTCTTCAAAACTCTACAATTTTTTTTTTTTTTTTTTTTACCTCTTCAAAACTCCAACTTTTTTTTTTTTTTTTTTTACCTCTTCAAAACTCCAACATTGATTTTTTGTTCCTTTTTTTACCTCTTCAAAACTCTACAATTTTTTTTATTTATTTTTTTTACCTCTTCAAAACTCCAACATTTTTTTTTTTTTACCTCTTCAAAACTCCAACATTGATTTTTTGTTCCTTTTTTTACCTCTTCAAAACTCCACAATTTTTTTTTTTTTTTTTTTTTACCTCTTCAAAACTCAATTTTTTTTTTATTTTTTTTTTACCTCTTCAAAACTCCAACATTGATTTTTTGTTCCTTTTTTTACCTCTTCAAAACTCCAACTTTTTTTTTTTTTTTTTTACCTCTTCAAAACTCCAACTTTTTTTTTTTTTTTACCTCTTCAAAACTCTACAATTTTTTTTTTTTTTTTTTTTTACCTCTTCAAAACTCCACAATTTTTTTTTTTTTTTTCTACCTCTTCAAAACTCCAACATTGATTTTTTGTTCCTTTTTTTACCTCTTCAAAACTCCTAAATTTTTTTTTTTTTTTTTTACCTCTTCAAAACTCAATTTTTTTTTTTTTTTTTACCTCTTCAAAACTCCACAATTTTTTTTTTTTTTTTTTCTACCTCTTCAAAACTCCAACATTGATTTTTTGTTCCTTTTTTTACCTCTTCAAAACTCCAACTTTTTTTTTTTTTTTACCTCTTCAAAACTCCAAATTATTTTTTTTTTTTTGTTACCTCTTCAAAACTCCAACTTTTTTTTTTTTTTTTTACCTCTTCAAAACTCTACAATTTTTTTTTTTTTTTTTTTTTACCTCTTCAAAACTCCAACATTGATTTTTTGTTCCTTTTTTTACCTCTTCAAAACTCAATTTTTTTTTTTTTTTTTTACCTCTTCAAAACTCCAACATTGATTTTTTGTTCCTTTTTTTACCTCTTCAAAACTCAATTTTTTTTTTTTTTTTTTTTTACCTCTTCAAAACTCCAACTTTTTTTTTTTTTTTTACCTCTTCAAAACTCTACAATTTTTTTTTTTTTTTTTTTTTACCTCTTCAAAACTCCAACTTTTTTTTTTTTTACCTCTTCAAAACGCAATTTTTTTTTTATTTTTTTTTTACCTCTTCAAAACTCCAACATTGATTTTTTGTTCCTTTTTTTACCTCTTCAAAACTCCAACTTTTTTTTTTTTTACCTCTTCAAAACTCCAACTTTTTTTTTTTTTTTTACCTCTTCAAAACTCCAACTTTTTTTTTTTTTTTTTACCTCTTCAAAACTCCAACATTGATTTTTTGTTCCTTTTTTTACCTCTTCAAAACTCAATTTTTTAAATTTTTTTTTTTACCTCTTCAAAACTCCAACATTTTTTTTTTTTACCTCTTCAAAACTCAATTTTTTTTTTTTTTTTTTACCTCTTCAAAACTCAAATTTTTTTTTTTTTTTACCTCTTCAAAACTCCACAATTTTTTTTTCTTTTTACCTCTTCAAAACTCCTAAATTTTTTTTTTTTTTTTTACCTCTTCAAAACTCAATTTTTTTTTTTTTTTTTTTACCTCTTCAAAACTCCAACATTGATTTTTTGTTCCTTTTTTTACCTCTTCAAAACTCAATTTTTTTTTTTTTTTTTTTTACCTCTTCAAAACTCCTAAATTTTTTATTTTTTTTTTACCTCTTCAAAACTCAATTTTTTTTTTTTTTTTTTACCTCTTCAAAACTCCACAATTTTTTTTTTTTTTTTTTCTACCTCTTCAAAACTCCAACATTGATTTTTTGTTCCTTTTTTTACCTCTTCAAAACTCCAACTTTTTTTTTTTTTTTTACCTCTTCAAAACTCCAAATTATTATTTTTTTTTTTGTTACCTCTTCAAAACTCCAACTTTTTTTTTTTTTTTTTACCTCTTCAAAACTCTACAATTTTTTTTTTTTTTTTTTTTTACCTCTTCAAAACTCCAACATTGATTTTTTGTTCCTTTTTTTACCTCTTCAAAACTCCAATTTTTTTTTTTTTTTTTTTACCTCTTCAAAACTCCAACTTTTTTTTTTTTTTTTACCTCTTCAAAACTCTACAATTTTTTTTTTTTTTTTTTTTACCTCTTCAAAACTCCACAATTTTTTTTTTTTTTTTCTACCTCTTCAAAACTCCAACATTGATTTTTTGTTCCTTTTTTTACCTCTTCAAAACTCCTAAATTTTTTTTTTTTTTTTTTACCTCTTCAAAACTCAATTTTTTTTTTTTTTTTTACCTCTTCAAAACTCCACAATTTTTTTTTTTTTTTTTTCTACCTCTTCAAAACTCCAACATTGATTTTTTGTTCCTTTTTTTACCTCTTCAAAACTCCAACTTTTTTTTTTTTTTTTACCTCTTCAAAACTCCAAATTATTTTTTTTTTTTTGTTACCTCTTCAAAACTCCAACTTTTTTTTTTTTTTTTTACCTCTTCAAAACTCTACAATTTTTTTTTTTTTTTTTTTTTACCTCTTCAAAACTCCAACATTGATTTTTTGTTCCTTTTTTTACCTCTTCAAAACTCAATTTTTTTTTTTTTTTTTTACCTCTTCAAAACTCCAACATTGATTTTTTGTTCCTTTTTTTACCTCTTCAAAACTCAATTTTTTTTTTTTTTTTTTTTACCTCTTCAAAACTCCAACTTTTTTTTTTTTTTTTACCTCTTCAAAACTCTACAATTTTTTTTTTTTTTTTTTTTACCTCTTCAAAACTCCAACTTTTTTTTTTTTTACCTCTTCAAAACGCAATTTTTTTTTTATTTTTTTTTTACCTCTTCAAAACTCCAACATTGATTTTTTGTTCCTTTTTTTACCTCTTCAAAACTCCAACTTTTTTTTTTTTTACCTCTTCAAAACTCCAACTTTTTTTTTTTTTTTTACCTCTTCAAAACTCCAACTTTTTTTTTTTTTTTTTACCTCTTCAAAACTCCAACATTGATTTTTTGTTCCTTTTTTTACCTCTTCAAAACTCAATTTTTTAAATTTTTTTTTTACCTCTTCAAAACTCCAACATTTTTTTTTTTTACCTCTTCAAAACTCAATTTTTTTTTTTTTTTTTTACCTCTTCAAAACTCAAATTTTTTTTTTTTTTTACCTCTTCAAAACTCCACAATTTTTTTTTCTTTTTACCTCTTCAAAACTCCTAAATTTTTTTTTTTTTTTTTTACCTCTTCAAAACTCAATTTTTTTTTTTTTTTTTTTACCTCTTCAAAACTCCAACATTGATTTTTTGTTCCTTTTTTTACCTCTTCAAAACTCAATTTTTTTTTTTTTTTTTTTTACCTCTTCAAAACTCCTAAATTTTTTATTTTTTTTTTTACCTCTTCAAAACTCAATTTTTTTTTTTTTTTTTTACCTCTTCAAAACTCCACAATTTTTTTTTTTTTTTTTTCTACCTCTTCAAAACTCCAACATTGATTTTTTGTTCCTTTTTTTACCTCTTCAAAACTCCAACTTTTTTTTTTTTTTTTACCTCTTCAAAACTCCAAATTATTATTTTTTTTTTTTGTTACCTCTTCAAAACTCCAACTTTTTTTTTTTTTTTTTACCTCTTCAAAACTCTACAATTTTTTTTTTTTTTTTTTTTTACCTCTTCAAAACTCCAACATTGATTTTTTGTTCCTTTTTTTACCTCTTCAAAACTCCAATTTTTTTTTTTTTTTTTTTACCTCTTCAAAACTCCAACTTTTTTTTTTTTTTTTACCTCTTCAAAACTCTACAATTTTTTTTTTTTTTTTTTTTTACCTCTTCAAAACTCCAACTTTTTTTTTTTTTTTTTTTACCTCTTCAAAACTCCAACATTGATTTTTTGTTCCTTTTTTTACCTCTTCAAAACTCTACAATTTTTTTTATTTATTTTTTTTACCTCTTCAAAACTCCAACATTTTTTTTTTTTTACCTCTTCAAAACTCCAACATTGATTTTTTGTTCCTTTTTTTACCTCTTCAAAACTCCACAATTTTTTTTTTTTTTTTTTTTTACCTCTTCAAAACTCAATTTTTTTTTTATTTTTTTTTTACCTCTTCAAAACTCCAACATTGATTTTTTGTTCCTTTTTTTACCTCTTCAAAACTCCAACTTTTTTTTTTTTTTTTTTACCTCTTCAAAACTCCAACTTTTTTTTTTTTTTTTACCTCTTCAAAACTCTACAATTTTTTTTTTTTTTTTTTTTTTACCTCTTCAAAACTCCAACATTTTTTTTTTTTACCTCTTCAAAACTCAAATTTTTTTTTTTTTTTTACCTCTTCAAAACTCAATTTTTTTTTTTTTTTTACCTCTTCAAAACTCCACAATTTTTTTTTCTTTTTACCTCTTCAAAACTCCTAAATTTTTTTTTTTTTTTTTACCTCTTCAAAACTCAATTTTTTTTTTTTTTTTTTTTACCTCTTCAAAACTCCAACATTGATTTTTTGTTCCTTTTTTTACCTCTTCAAAACTCAATTTTTTAAATTTTTTTTTTTACCTCTTCAAAACTCCAACATTTTTTTTTTTTACCTCTTCAAAACTCAAATTTTTTTTTTTTTTTTTACCTCTTCAAAACTCAAATTTTTTTTTTTTTTTACCTCTTCAAAACTCCACAATTTTTTTTTCTTTTTACCTCTTCAAAACTCCTAAATTTTTTTTTTTTTTTTTTACCTCTTCAAAACTCAATTTTTTTTTTTTTTTTTTTTTACCTCTTCAAAACTCCAACATTGATTTTTTGTTCCTTTTTTTACCTCTTCAAAACTCAATTTTTTTTTTTTTTTTTTTTACCTCTTCAAAACTCCTAAATTTTTTTTTTTTTTTTTTTACCTCTTCAAAACTCAATTTTTTTTTTTTTTTTTTACCTCTTCAAAACTCCACAATTTTTTTTTTTTTTTTTTCTACCTCTTCAAAACTCCAACATTGATTTTTTGTTCCTTTTTTTACCTCTTCAAAACTCCAACTTTTTTTTTTTTTTTTACCTCTTCAAAACTCCAAATTATTATTTTTTTTTTTTGTTACCTCTTCAAAACTCCAACTTTTTTTTTTTTTTTTTACCTCTTCAAAACTCCAAATTATTATTTTTTTTTTTTGTTACCTCTTCAAAACTCCAACTTTTTTTTTTTTTTTTTTTACCTCTTCAAAACTCCAACATTGATTTTTTGTTCCTTTTTTTACCTCTTCAAAACTCCACCATTTTTTTTATTTATTTTTTTTACCTCTTCAAAACTCCAACTTTTTTTTTTTTTTTTTTACCTCTTCAAAACTCAATTTTTTTAAAATTTTTTTTTACCTCTTCAAAACTCAAATATTTTTTTTTTTTTTTTAATCTCTTCAAAACTCCAACATTTTTTTTTTTTTTACCTCTTCAAAACTCCTAAATTTTTTTTTTTTTTTTTTTACCTCTTCAAAACTCAATTTTTTTTTTTTTCTTTTATTTCTTCAAAACTCCACTTTTTTTTTTTTTTTTTCTACCTCTTCAAAACTCCAACATTGATTTTTTGTTCCTTTTTTTACCTCTTCAAAACTCCAACATTGATTTTTTGTTCCTTTTTTTACCTCTTCAAAACTCCAATTTTTTTTTTTTTTTTTTTACCTCTTCAAAACTCCAACTTTTTTTTTTTTTTTTACCTCTTCAAAACTCTACAATTTTTTTTTTTTTTTTTTTTTACCTCTTCAAAACTCCAACTTTTTTTTTTTTTTTTTTTTACCTCTTCAAAACTCCAACATTGATTTTTTGTTCCTTTTTTTACCTCTTCAAAACTCTACAATTTTTTTTATTTATTTTTTTTACCTCTTCAAAACTCCAACATTTTTTTTTTTTTACCTCTTCAAAACTCCAACATTGATTTTTTGTTCCTTTTTTTACCTCTTCAAAACTCCACAATTTTTTTTTTTTTTTTTTTTTACCTCTTCAAAACTCAATTTTTTTTTTATTTTTTTTTTACCTCTTCAAAACTCCAACATTGATTTTTTGTTCCTTTTTTTACCTCTTCAAAACTCCAACTTTTTTTTTTTTTTTTTTACCTCTTCAAAACTCCAACTTTTTTTTTTTTTTTTACCTCTTCAAAACTCTACAATTTTTTTTTTTTTTTTTTTTTTACCTCTTCAAAACTCCACAATTTTTTTTTTTTTTTTCTACCTCTTCAAAACTCCAACATTGATTTTTTGTTCCTTTTTTTACCTCTTCAAAACTCCTAAATTTTTTTTTTTTTTTTTTACCTCTTCAAAACTCAATTTTTTTTTTTTTTTTTTACCTCTTCAAAACTCCACAATTTTTTTTTTTTTTTTTTCTACCTCTTCAAAACTCCAACATTGATTTTTTGTTCCTTTTTTTACCTCTTCAAAACTCCAACTTTTTTTTTTTTTTTTACCTCTTCAAAACTCCAAATTATTTTTTTTTTTTTGTTACCTCTTCAAAACTCCAACTTTTTTTTTTTTTTTTTACCTCTTCAAAACTCTACAATTTTTTTTTTTTTTTTTTTTTACCTCTTCAAAACTCCAACATTGATTTTTTGTTCCTTTTTTTACCTCTTCAAAACTCAATTTTTTTTTTTTTTTTTTTACCTCTTCAAAACTCCAACATTGATTTTTTGTTCCTTTTTTTACCTCTTCAAAACTCAATTTTTTTTTTTTTTTTTTTTTACCTCTTCAAAACTCCAACTTTTTTTTTTTTTTTTACCTCTTCAAAACTCTACAATTTTTTTTTTTTTTTTTTTTTTACCTCTTCAAAACTCCAACTTTTTTTTTTTTTTTTTTTTACCTCTTCAAAACTCCAACATTGATTTTTTGTTCCTTTTTTTACCTCTTCAAAACTCCACAATTTTTTTTATTTATTTTTTTTACCTCTTCAAAACTCCAACATTTTTTTTTTTTTACCTCTTCAAAACTCCAACATTGATTTTTTGTTCCTTTTTTTACCTCTTCAAAACTCCACAATTTTTTTTTTTTTTTTTTTTTACCTCTTCAAAACTCCAACTTTTTTTTTTTTTACCTCTTCAAAACGCAATTTTTTTTTTATTTTTTTTTTACCTCTTCAAAACTCCAACATTGATTTTTTGTTCCTTTTTTTACCTCTTCAAAACTCCAACTTTTTTTTTTTTTACCTCTTCAAAACTCCAACTTTTTTTTTTTTTTTTTACCTCTTCAAAACTCCAACTTTTTTTTTTTTTTTTTACCTCTTCAAAACTCCAACATTGATTTTTTGTTCCTTTTTTTACCTCTTCAAAACTCAATTTTTTAAATTTTTTTTTTTACCTCTTCAAAACTCCAACATTTTTTTTTTTTACCTCTTCAAAACTCAAATTTTTTTTTTTTTTTTTACCTCTTCAAAACTCAAATTTTTTTTTTTTTTTACCTCTTCAAAACTCCACAATTTTTTTTTCTTTTTACCTCTTCAAAACTCCTAAATTTTTTTTTTTTTTTTTTACCTCTTCAAAACTCAATTTTTTTTTTTTTTTTTTACCTCTTCAAAACTCCAACATTGATTTTTTGTTCCTTTTTTTACCTCTTCAAAACTCAATTTTTTTTTTTTTTTTTTACCTCTTCAAAACTCCTAAATTTTTTATTTTTTTTTTTACCTCTTCAAAACTCAATTTTTTTTTTTTTTTTTTACCTCTTCAAAACTCCACAATTTTTTTTTTTTTTTTTTCTACCTCTTCAAAACTCCAACATTGATTTTTTGTTCCTTTTTTTACCTCTTCAAAACTCCAACTTTTTTTTTTTTTTTTACCTCTTCAAAACTCCAAATTATTATTTTTTTTTTTGTTACCTCTTCAAAACTCCAACTTTTTTTTTTTTTTTTTACCTCTTCAAAACTCTACAATTTTTTTTTTTTTTTTTTTTTACCTCTTCAAAACTCCAACATTGATTTTTTGTTCCTTTTTTTACCTCTTCAAAACTCCAATTTTTTTTTTTTTTTTTTTACCTCTTCAAAACTCCAACTTTTTTTTTTTTTTTTACCTCTTCAAAACTCTACAATTTTTTTTTTTTTTTTTTTTTACCTCTTCAAAACTCCAACTTTTTTTTTTTTTTTTTTTTACCTCTTCAAAACTCCAACATTGATTTTTTGTTCCTTTTTTTACCTCTTCAAAACTCTACAATTTTTTTTATTTATTTTTTTTACCTCTTCAAAACTCCAACATTTTTTTTTTTTTACCTCTTCAAAACTCCAACATTGATTTTTTGTTCCTTTTTTTACCTCTTCAAAACTCCACAATTTTTTTTTTTTTTTTTTTTTACCTCTTCAAAACTCAATTTTTTTTTATTTTTTTTTACCTCTTCAAAACTCCAACATTGATTTTTTGTTCCTTTTTTTACCTCTTCAAAACTCCAACTTTTTTTTTTTTTTTTTTACCTCTTCAAAACTCCAACTTTTTTTTTTTTTTTTACCTCTTCAAAACTCTACAATTTTTTTTTTTTTTTTTTTTACCTCTTCAAAACTCCAACATTTTTTTTTTTTACCTCTTCAAAACTCAAATTTTTTTTTTTTTTTTACCTCTTCAAAACTCAAATTTTTTTTTTTTTTACCTCTTCAAAACTCCACAATTTTTTTTTCTTTTTACCTCTTCAAAACTCCTAAATTTTTTTTTTTTTTTTTACCTCTTCAAAACTCAATTTTTTTTTTTTTTTTTTTTACCTCTTCAAAACTCCAACATTGATTTTTTGTTCCTTTTTTTACCTCTTCAAAACTCAATTTTTTAAATTTTTTTTTTTACCTCTTCAAAACTCCAACATTTTTTTTTTTTACCTCTTCAAAACTCAAATTTTTTTTTTTTTTTTTACCTCTTCAAAACTCAAATTTTTTTTTTTTTTTACCTCTTCAAAACTCCACAATTTTTTTTTCTTTTTACCTCTTCAAAACTCCTAAATTTTTTTTTTTTTTTTTTACCTCTTCAAAACTCAATTTTTTTTTTTTTTTTTTTTACCTCTTCAAAACTCCAACATTGATTTTTTGTTCCTTTTTTTACCTCTTCAAAACTCAATTTTTTTTTTTTTTTTTTTACCTCTTCAAAACTCCTAAATTTTTTTTTTTTTTTTTTACCTCTTCAAAACTCAATTTTTTTTTTTTTTTTTTACCTCTTCAAAACTCCACAATTTTTTTTTTTTTTTTTTCTACCTCTTCAAAACTCCAACATTGATTTTTTGTTCCTTTTTTTACCTCTTCAAAACTCCAACTTTTTTTTTTTTTTTTACCTCTTCAAAACTCCAAATTATTATTTTTTTTTTTTGTTACCTCTTCAAAACTCCAACTTTTTTTTTTTTTTTTTACCTCTTCAAAACTCCAAATTATTATTTTTTTTTTTTGTTACCTCTTCAAAACTCCAACTTTTTTTTTTTTTTTTTTTACCTCTTCAAAACTCCAACATTGATTTTTTGTTCCTTTTTTTACCTCTTCAAAACTCCACCATTTTTTTTATTTATTTTTTTTACCTCTTCAAAACTCCAACTTTTTTTTTTTTTTTTTTACCTCTTCAAAACTCCAACATTGATTTTTTGTTCCTTTTTTTACCTCTTCAAAACTCAATTTTTTTAAATTTTTTTTTTACCTCTTCAAAACTCAAATATTTTTTTTTTTTTTTTATCTCTTCAAAACTCCAACATTTTTTTTTTTTTTACCTCTTCAAAACTCCTAAATTTTTTTTTTTTTTTTTTACCTCTTCAAAACTCAATTTTTTTTTTTTTCTTTTATTTCTTCAAAACTCCACTTTTTTTTTTTTTTTTTTTCTACCTCTTCAAAACTCCAACATTGATTTTTTGTTCCTTTTTTTACCTCTTCAAAACTCCAACATTGATTTTTTGTTCCTTTTTTTACCTCTTCAAAACTCCAATTTTTTTTTTTTTTTTTTTACCTCTTCAAAACTCCAACTTTTTTTTTTTTTTTTACCTCTTCAAAACTCTACAATTTTTTTTTTTTTTTTTTTTTACCTCTTCAAAACTCCAACTTTTTTTTTTTTTTTTTTTACCTCTTCAAAACTCCAACATTGATTTTTTGTTCCTTTTTTTACCTCTTCAAAACTCTACAATTTTTTTTATTTATTTTTTTTACCTCTTCAAAACTCCAACATTTTTTTTTTTTTACCTCTTCAAAACTCCAACATTGATTTTTTGTTCCTTTTTTTACCTCTTCAAAACTCCACAATTTTTTTTTTTTTTTTTTTTACCTCTTCAAAACTCAATTTTTTTTTTATTTTTTTTTTACCTCTTCAAAACTCCAACATTGATTTTTTGTTCCTTTTTTTACCTCTTCAAAACTCCAACTTTTTTTTTTTTTTTTTTACCTCTTCAAAACTCCAACTTTTTTTTTTTTTTTTACCTCTTCAAAACTCTACAATTTTTTTTTTTTTTTTTTTTTTACCTCTTCAAAACTCCACAATTTTTTTTTTTTTTTCTACCTCTTCAAAACTCCAACATTGATTTTTTGTTCCTTTTTTTACCTCTTCAAAACTCCTAAATTTTTTTTTTTTTTTTTTACCTCTTCAAAACTCAATTTTTTTTTTTTTTTTTTTACCTCTTCAAAACTCCACAATATATATTTTTTTTTTTCTACCTCTTCAAAACTCCAACATTGATTTTTTGTTCCTTTTTTTACCTCTTCAAAACTCAATTTTTTAAATTTTTTTTTTTACCTCTTCAAAACTCCAACATTTTTTTTTTTTACCTCTTCAAAACTCAAATTTTTTTTTTTTTTTTACCTCTTCAAAACTCAAATTTTTTTTTTTTTTTACCTCTTCAAAACTCCACAATTTTTTTTTCTTTTTACCTCTTCAAAACTCCTAAATTTTTTTTTTTTTTTTTTACCTCTTCAAAACTCAATTTTTTTTTTATTTTTTTTTTACCTCTTCAAAACTCCAACATTGATTTTTTGTTCCTTTTTTTACCTCTTCAAAACTCCAACTTTTTTTTTTTTTTTTTTACCTCTTCAAAACTCCAACTTTTTTTTTTTTTTTTACCTCTTCAAAACTCTACAATTTTTTTTTTTTTTTTTTTTTTACCTCTTCAAAACTCCACAATTTTTTTTTTTTTTTTCTACCTCTTCAAAACTCCAACATTGATTTTTTGTTCCTTTTTTTACCTCTTCAAAACTCCTAAATTTTTTTTTTTTTTTTTACCTCTTCAAAACTCAATTTTTTTTTTTTTTTTTTTACCTCTTCAAAACTCCACAATATATATTTTTTTTTTTTCTACCTCTTCAAAACTCCAACATTGATTTTTTGTTCCTTTTTTTACCTCTTCAAAACTCAATTTTTTAAATTTTTTTTTTTACCTCTTCAAAACTCCAACATTTTTTTTTTTTACCTCTTCAAAACTCAAATTTTTTTTTTTTTTTTTACCTCTTCAAAACTCAAATTTTTTTTTTTTTTTACCTCTTCAAAACTCCACAATTTTTTTTTCTTTTTACCTCTTCAAAACTCCTAAATTTTTTTTTTTTTTTTTTACCTCTTCAAAACTCAATTTTTTTTTTTTTTTTTTTTACCTCTTCAAAACTCCAACATTGATTTTTTGTTCCTTTTTTTACCTCTTCAAAACTCAATTTTTTTTTATTTTTTTTACCTCTTCAAAACTCCTAAATTTTTTTTTTTTTTTTTTACCTCTTCAAAACTCAATTTTTTTTTTTTTTTTTTACCTCTTCAAAACTCCACAATTTTTTTTTTTTTTTTTTCTACCTCTTCAAAACTCCAACATTGATTTTTTGTTCCTTTTTTTTACCTCTTCAAAACTCCAACTTTTTTTTTTTTTTTTACCTCTTCAAAACTCCAAATTATTATTTTTTTTTTTTGTTACCTCTTCAAAACTCCAACTTTTTTTTTTTTTTTTTACCTCTTCAAAACTCCAAATTATTATTTTTTTTTTTTGTTACCTCTTCAAAACTCCAACTTTTTTTTTTTTTTTTTTACCTCTTCAAAACTCCAACATTGATTTTTTGTTCCTTTTTTTACCTCTTCAAAACTCCACCATTTTTTTTATTTATTTTTTTTACCTCTTCAAAACTCCAACTTTTTTTTTTTTTTTTTTTACCTCTTCAAAACTCCAACATTGATTTTTTGTTCCTTTTTTTACCTCTTCAAAACTCAATTTTTTTAAATTTTTTTTTTACCTCTTCAAAACTCAAATATATTTTTTTTTTTTTATCTCTTCAAAACTCCAACATTTTTTTTTTTTTTACCTCTTCAAAACTCCTAAATTTTTTTTTTTTTTTTTTTACCTCTTCAAAACTCAATTTTTTTTTTTTTCTTTTATTTCTTCAAAACTCCACTTTTTTTTTTTTTTTTTTTCTACCTCTTCAAAACTCCAACATTGATTTTTTGTTCCTTTTTTTACCTCTTCAAAACTCCAACATTGATTTTTTGTTCCTTTTTTTACCTCTTCAAAACTCCAATTTTTTTTTTTTTTTTTTACCTCTTCAAAACTCCAACTTTTTTTTTTTTTTTTACCTCTTCAAAACTCTACAATTTTTTTTTTTTTTTTTTTTTACCTCTTCAAAACTCCAACTTTTTTTTTTTTTTTTTTTACCTCTTCAAAACTCCAACATTGATTTTTTTGTTCCTTTTTTTACCTCTTCAAAACTCTACAATTTTTTTTATTTATTTTTTTTACCTCTTCAAAACTCCAACATTTTTTTTTTTTTACCTCTTCAAAACTCCAACATTGATTTTTTGTTCCTTTTTTTACCTCTTCAAAACTCCACAATTTTTTTTTTTTTTTTTTTTTACCTCTTCAAAACTCAATTTTTTTTTTATTTTTTTTTTACCTCTTCAAAACTCCAACATTGATTTTTTGTTCCTTTTTTTACCTCTTCAAAACTCCAACTTTTTTTTTTTTTTTTTTACCTCTTCAAAACTCCAACTTTTTTTTTTTTTTTTACCTCTTCAAAACTCTACAATTTTTTTTTTTTTTTTTTTTTACCTCTTCAAAACTCCACAATTTTTTTTTTTTTTTCTACCTCTTCAAAACTCCAACATTGATTTTTTGTTCCTTTTTTTACCTCTTCAAAACTCCTAAATTTTTTTTTTTTTTTTTACCTCTTCAAAACTCAATTTTTTTTTTTTTTTTTTACCTCTTCAAAACTCCACAATTTTTTTTTTTTTTTTTTCTACCTCTTCAAAACTCCAACATTGATTTTTTGTTCCTTTTTTTACCTCTTCAAAACTCCAACTTTTTTTTTTTTTTTTACCTCTTCAAAACTCCAAATTATTTTTTTTTTTTTGTTACCTCTTCAAAACTCCAACTTTTTTTTTTTTTTTTTACCTCTTCAAAACTCTACAATTTTTTTTTTTTTTTTTTTTACCTCTTCAAAACTCCAACATTGATTTTTTGTTCCTTTTTTTACCTCTTCAAAACTCAATTTTTTTTTTTTTTTTTTTACCTCTTCAAAACTCCAACATTGATTTTTTGTTCCTTTTTTTACCTCTTCAAAACTCAATTTTTTTTTTTTTTTTTTTTTACCTCTTCAAAACTCCAACTTTTTTTTTTTTTTTTACCTCTTCAAAACTCTACAATTTTTTTTTTTTTTTTTTTTTACCTCTTCAAAACTCCAACTTTTTTTTTTTTTTTTTTTTACCTCTTCAAAACTCCAACATTGATTTTTTGTTCCTTTTTTTACCTCTTCAAAACTCCACAATTTTTTTTATTTATTTTTTTTACCTCTTCAAAACTCCAACATTTTTTTTTTTTTACCTCTTCAAAACTCCAACATTGATTTTTTGTTCCTTTTTTTACCTCTTCAAAACTCCACAATTTTTTTTTTTTTTTTTTTACCTCTTCAAAACTCCAACTTTTTTTTTTTTTACCTCTTCAAAACGCAATTTTTTTTTATTTTTTTTTTACCTCTTCAAAACTCCAACATTGATTTTTTGTTCCTTTTTTTACCTCTTCAAAACTCCAACTTTTTTTTTTTTACCTCTTCAAAACTCCAACTTTTTTTTTTTTTTTTTACCTCTTCAAAACTCCAACTTTTTTTTTTTTTTTTTACCTCTTCAAAACTCCAACATTGATTTTTTGTTCCTTTTTTTACCTCTTCAAAACTCAATTTTTTAAATTTTTTTTTTACCTCTTCAAAACTCCAACATTTTTTTTTTTTACCTCTTCAAAACTCAAATTTTTTTTTTTTTTTTTACCTCTTCAAAACTCAAATTTTTTTTTTTTTTTACCTCTTCAAAACTCCACAATTTTTTTTTCTTTTTACCTCTTCAAAACTCCTAAATTTTTTTTTTTTTTTTTTACCTCTTCAAAACTCAATTTTTTTTTTTTTTTTTTTACCTCTTCAAAACTCCAACATTGATTTTTTGTTCCTTTTTTTACCTCTTCAAAACTCAATTTTTTTTTTTTTTTTTTTTACCTCTTCAAAACTCCTAAATTTTTTATTTTTTTTTTTTACCTCTTCAAAACTCAATTTTTTTTTTTTTTTTTTTACCTCTTCAAAACTCCACAATTTTTTTTTTTTTTTTTTCTACCTCTTCAAAACTCCAACATTGATTTTTTGTTCCTTTTTTTACCTCTTCAAAACTCCAACTTTTTTTTTTTTTTTACCTCTTCAAAACTCCAAATTATTATTTTTTTTTTTTGTTACCTCTTCAAAACTCCAACTTTTTTTTTTTTTTTTACCTCTTCAAAACTCTACAATTTTTTTTTTTTTTTTTTTTTACCTCTTCAAAACTCCAACATTGATTTTTTGTTCCTTTTTTTACCTCTTCAAAACTCCAATTTTTTTTTTTTTTTTTTACCTCTTCAAAACTCCAACTTTTTTTTTTTTTTTTACCTCTTCAAAACTCTACAATTTTTTTTTTTTTTTTTTTTTACCTCTTCAAAACTCCAACTTTTTTTTTTTTTTTTTTTACCTCTTCAAAACTCCAACATTGATTTTTTGTTCCTTTTTTTACCTCTTCAAAACTCTACAATTTTTTTTATTTATTTTTTTACCTCTTCAAAACTCCAACATTTTTTTTTTTTTACCTCTTCAAAACTCCAACATTGATTTTTTGTTCCTTTTTTTACCTCTTCAAAACTCCACAATTTTTTTTTTTTTTTTTTTTTACCTCTTCAAAACTCAATTTTTTTTTTATTTTTTTTTTACCTCTTCAAAACTCCAACATTGATTTTTTGTTCCTTTTTTTACCTCTTCAAAACTCCAACTTTTTTTTTTTTTTTTTTACCTCTTCAAAACTCCAACTTTTTTTTTTTTTTTTACCTCTTCAAAACTCTACAATTTTTTTTTTTTTTTTTTTTTTTACCTCTTCAAAACTCCAACATTTTTTTTTTTTACCTCTTCAAAACTCAAATTTTTTTTTTTTTTTTTACCTCTTCAAAACTCAAATTTTTTTTTTTTTTTACCTCTTCAAAACTCCACAATTTTTTTTTCTTTTTACCTCTTCAAAACTCCTAAATTTTTTTTTTTTTTTTTTACCTCTTCAAAACTCAATTTTTTTTTTTTTTTTTTTTACCTCTTCAAAACTCCAACATTGATTTTTTGTTCCTTTTTTTACCTCTTCAAAACTCAATTTTTTAAATTTTTTTTTTTACCTCTTCAAAACTCCAACATTTTTTTTTTTTACCTCTTCAAAACTCAAATTTTTTTTTTTTTTTTTACCTCTTCAAAACTCAAATTTTTTTTTTTTTTTACCTCTTCAAAACTCCACAATTTTTTTTTCTTTTTACCTCTTCAAAACTCCTAAATTTTTTTTTTTTTTTTTACCTCTTCAAAACTCAATTTTTT
>NW_028258617.1:0-49150 GCF_982586985.1 Callionymus lyra
TTGTGGAGTTTTGAAGAGGTAAAAAAAATATAAAAAAAATTGAGTTTTGAAGAGGTAAAAAAAAAAAAATGTTGGAGTTTTGAAGAGATAAAAAAAAAAAAAAAAAAATTTGAGTTTTGAAGAGGTAAAAAAAAAAAAATGTTGGAGTTTTGAAGAGATAAAAAAAAAAAAAAAAAATTGAGTTTTGAAGAGGTAAAAAAAAAATGTTGGAGTTTTGAAGAGGTAAAAAAAAATTTAAAAAAAATTGAGTTTTGAAGAGGTAAAAAAAGGAACAAAAAATCAATGTTGGAGTTTTGAAGAGGTAAAAAAAAAAAAAAAAAAGTTGGAGTTTTGAAGAGGTAAAAAAAAAAAAAAAAAAAAATTTGGAGTTTTGAAGAGGTAAAAAAAGGAACAAAAAATCAATGTTGGAGTTTTGAAGAGGTAAAAAAAAAAAAAAAAAAAATTAGTTTTGAAGAGGTAAAAAAAGGAACAAAAAATCAATGTTGGAGTTTTGAAGAGGTAAAAAAAAAAAAAGTTGGAGTTTTGAAGAGGTAAAAAAAAAAAAAAAAAATTGAGTTTTGAAGAGGTAAAAAAAGGAACAAAAAATCAATGTTGGAGTTTTGAAGAGGTAAAAAAAAAAAAAAAAAAGTTGGAGTTTTGAAGAGGTAAAAAAAAAAAATAAAAAAAAATGTTGGAGTTTTGAAGAGGTAAAAAAAAAAAAAATGTTGGAGTTTTGAAGAAGTAAAAAAAAAAATAAAAAAAAAATTGTAGAGTTTTGAAGAGGTAAAAAAAAAAAAAAATGTTGGAGTTTTGAAGAGGTAAAAAAAAAAAAAAAAAAAAATTGTAGAGTTTTGAAGAGGTAAAAAAAAATAAAAAGTTGGAGTTTTGAAGAGGTAAAAAAAAAATAAAAAAAAATGTGGAGTTTTGAAGAGGTAAAAAAAATATAAAAAAATTTGAGTTTTGAAGAGGTAAAAAAAAAAAAAATGTTGGAGTTTTGAAGAGATAAAAAAAAAAAAAAAATTGAGTTTTGAAGAGGTAAAAAAAAAAAAAAAAATTGAGTTTTGAAGAGGTAAAAAAAAAAAAAAAAAAAATTTGGAGTTTTGAAGAGGTAAAAAAAGGAACAAAAAATCAATGTTGGAGTTTTGAAGAGGTAAAATAAAAAAAAAAAAAAATGTGGAGTTTTGAAGAGGTAAAAAAAAAAAGAAAAGTTGGAGTTTTGAAGAGGTAAAAAAAAAAAAAAAAAAATTGAGTTTTGAAGAGGTAAAAAAAAAAAAAAAAATTGGGAGTTTTGAAGAGGTAAAAAAAGGAACAAAAAATCAATGTTGGAGTTTTGAAGAGGTAAAAAAAAAAAAAAAAAATTGAGTTTTGAAGAGGTAAAAAAAAAAATAAAAAAAAAATTGAGTTTTGAAGAGGTAAAAAAAAAAAAAAAGTTGGAGTTTTGAAGAGGTAAAAAAAGGAACAAAAAATCAATGTTGGAGTTTTGAAGAGGTAAAAAAAATAAATAAAAAATTGTGGAGTTTTGAAGAGGTAAAAAAAATATTAAAAAAAATTGAGTTTTGAAGAGGTAAAAAAAAAAAAAATGTTGGAGTTTTGAAGAGGTAAAAAAAATAAATGAAAAATTGTGGAGTTTTGAAGAGGTAAAAAAAGGAACAAAAAATCAATGTTGGAGTTTTGAAGAGGTAAAAAAAAAAAAAAAAAAGTTGGAGTTTGAAGAGGTAAAAAAAAAAATAAAAAAAATTGTGGAGTTTTGAAGAGGTAAAAAAAAAAAAAAGTTGGAGTTTTGAAGAGGTAAAAAAAATTAAAAAAAAATTGAGTTTTGAAGAGGTAAAAAAAAAAAAAATGTTGGAGTTTTGAAGAGATAAAAAAAAAAAAAAAATTGAGTTTTGAAGAGGTAAAAAAAGGAACAAAAAATCAATGTTGGAGTTTTGAAGAGGTAAAAAAAAAAAAAAATGTTGGAGTTTTGAAGAGGTAAAAAAAATAAATAAAAAATTGTGGAGTTTTGAAGAGGTAAAAAAAATATAAAAAAATTTGAGTTTTGAAGAGGTAAAAAAAAAAAAAAATGTTGGAGTTTTGAAGAGATAAAAAAAAATAAAAAAAATAAAGTTTTGAAGAGGTAAAAAAAAAAAAAAAAAATTGAGTTTTGAAGAGGTAAAAAAAAAAAAAAAAAAAATTGGAGTTTTGAAGAGGTAAAAAAAGGAACAAAAAATCAATGTTGGAGTTTTGAAGAGGTAAAAAAAAAAAAAGTTGGAGTTTTGAAGAGGTAAAAAAAAAAAAAAAAATTGAGTTTTGAAGAGGTAAAAAAAAAAAAAAAAAAAAATTGGAGTTTTGAAGAGGTAAAAAAAGGAACAAAAAATCAATGTTGGAGTTTTGAAGAGGTAAAAAAAAAAAAAAAAAAAATTGAGTTTTGAAGAGGTAAAAAAAAAAAAAAAAAAATTGTGGAGTTTTGAAGAGGTAAAAAAAAAAAAAAAGTTGGAGTTTTGAAGAGGTAAAAAAAAATTAAAAAAAAAATTGAGTTTTGAAGAGGTAAAAAAAAAAAAAAAAAAATATTGAGTTTTGAAGAGGTAAAAAAAAAAAAAAAAAAAAATTGTGGAGTTTTGAAGAGGTAAAAAAAAAATGTTGGAGTTTTGAAGAGGTAAAAAAAAAAAAATGTTGGAGTTTTGAAGAAGTAAAAAAAAAAATAAAAAAAAAATTGTAGAGTTTTGAAGAGGTAAAAAAAAAATGTTGGAGTTTTGAAGAGGTAAAAAAAAAAAAATGTTGGAGTTTTGAAGAAGTAAAAAAAAAAATAAAAAAAAAATTGTAGAGTTTTGAAGAGGTAAAAAAAAAAAAAATGTTGGAGTTTTGAAGAGGTAAAAAAAAAAAAAAAAAAAAATTGTAGAGTTTTGAAGAGGTAAAAAAAAATAAAAAGTTGGAGTTTTGAAGAGGTAAAAAAAAAAAATAAAAAAAAATGTGGAGTTTTGAAGAGGTAAAAAAAATATAAAAAAATTTGAGTTTTGAAGAGGTAAAAAAAAAAAAAAATGTTGGAGTTTTGAAGAGATAAAAAAAAAAAAAAAATTGAGTTTTGAAGAGGTAAAAAAAAAAAAAAAAAATTGAGTTTTGAAGAGGTAAAAAAAAAAAAAAAAAAATTGGGAGTTTTGAAGAGGTAAAAAAGGAACAAAAAATCAATGTTGGAGTTTTGAAGAGGTAAAATAAAAAAAATAAAAAATTGTGGAGTTTTGAAGAGGTAAAAAAAAAAAAAAAGTTGGAGTTTTGAAGAGGTAAAAAAAAAAAAAAAAATTGAGTTTTGAAGAGGTAAAAAAAAAAAAAAAAAAATTGAGTTTTGAAGAGGTAAAAAAAAAAAAAAGTTGGAGTTTTGAAGAGGTAAAAAAAATTAAAAAAAATTTGAGTTTTGAAGAGGTAAAAAAAAAAAAAAAAAAAAATCGAGTTTTGAAGAGGTAAAAAAAAAAAAAAAATTGTGGAGTTTTGAAGAGGTAAAAAAAAAATGTAGGAGTTTTGAAGAGGTAAAAAAAAAAAAAAAAAAAAATTGAGTTTTGAAGAGGTAAAAAAAAAAAAAAAGTTGGAGTTTTGAAGAGGTTAAAAAAAAATGTAGGAGTTTTGAAGAGGTAAAAAAAAAAAAAAAAAAAAATTGAGTTTTGAAGAGGTAAAAAAAAAAAAAAAGTTGGAGTTTTGAAGAGGTAAAAAAAGGAACAAAAAATCAATGTTGGAGTTTTGAAGAGGTAAAAAAAAAAAAAAAATGTTGGAGTTTTGAAGAGGTAAAAAAAATAAATAAAAAATTGTGGAGTTTTGAAGAGGTAAAAAAAATATAAAAAAATTTGAGTTTTGAAGAGGTAAAAAAAAAAAAAAATGTTGGAGTTTTGAAGAGATAAAAAAAAATAAAAAAAATAAAGTTTTGAAGAGGTAAAAAAAAAAAAAAAAAATTGAGTTTTGAAGAGGTAAAAAAAAAAATAAAAAAAAATGGAGTTTTGAAGAGGTAAAAAAAGGAACAAAAAATCAATGTTGGAGTTTTGAAGAGGTAAAAAAAAAAAAAAAAAAAAATTTGGAGTTTTGAAGAGGTAAAAAAAGGAACAAAAAATCAATGTTGGAGTTTTGAAGAGGTAAAAAAAAAAAAAAAAAAAAATTGAGTTTTGAAGAGGTAAAAAAAAAAAAAAAAAAAATTGTGGAGTTTTGAAGAGGTAAAAAAAAAAAAAAAGTTGGAGTTTTGAAGAGGTAAAAAAAATTAAAAAAAATTTGAGTTTTGAAGAGGTAAAAAAAAAAAAAAAAAAATATTGAGTTTTGAAGAGGTAAAAAAAAAAAAAAAAAAAAAATTGTGGAGTTTTGAAGAGGTAAAAAAAAAATGTTGGAGTTTTGAAGAGGTAAAAAAAAAAAAAATGTTGGAGTTTTGAAGAAGTAAAAAAAAAAAAAAAAAAAAAAATTGTAGAGTTTTGAAGAGGTAAAAAAAAAAAAAATGTTGGAGTTTTGAAGAGGTAAAAAAAAAAAAAAAAAAAAATTGTAGAGTTTTGAAGAGGTAAAAAAAAATAAAAAGTTGGAGTTTTGAAGAGGTAAAAAAAAAAAATAAAAAAAAATGTGGAGTTTTGAAGAGGTAAAAAAAATTAAAAAAAAATTTGAGTTTTGAAGAGGTAAAAAAAAAAAAAAATGTTGGAGTTTTGAAGAGATAAAAAAAAAAAAAAAATTGAGTTTTGAAGAGGTAAAAAAAAAAAAAAAAAATTGAGTTTTGAAGAGGTAAAAAAAAAAAAAAAAAAAATTTGGAGTTTTGAAGAGGTAAAAAAAGGAACAAAAAATCAATGTTGGAGTTTTGAAGAGGTAAAATAAAAAAAATAAAAAATTGTGGAGTTTTGAAGAGGTAAAAAAAAAAAAAAAGTTGGAGTTTTGAAGAGGTAAAAAAAAAAAAAAAAATTGAGTTTTGAAGAGGTAAAAAAAGGAACAAAAAATCAATGTTGGAGTTTTGAAGAGGTAAAAAAAAAAAAAAAAAAATTGAGTTTTGAAGAGGTAAAAAAAAAAAAAAAAAAAATTGAGTTTTGAAGAGGTAAAAAAAAAAAAAAAGTTGGAGTTTTGAAGAGGTAAAAAAAGGAACAAAAAATCAATGTTGGAGTTTTGAAGAGGTAAAAAAAAAAAAAAATGTTGGAGTTTTGAAGAGGTAAAAAAAATAAATAAAAAATTGTGGAGTTTTGAAGAGGTAAAAAAAATATAAAAAAAATTTGAGTTTTGAAGAGGTAAAAAAAAAAAAAATGTTGGAGTTTTGAAGAGGTAAAAAAAATAAATGAAAAATTGTGGAGTTTTGAAGAGGTAAAAAAAATATAAAAAAATTTGAGTTTTGAAGAGGTAAAAAAAAAAAAATGTTGGAGTTTTGAAGAGATAAAAAAAAAAAAAAAAAATTTGAGTTTTGAAGAGGTAAAAAAAAAAAAAATGTTGGAGTTTTGAAGAGATAAAAAAAAAAAAAAAAAATTGAGTTTTGAAGAGGTAAAAAAAAAAATGTTGGAGTTTTGAAGAGGTAAAAAAAAAATTAAAAAAAATTGAGTTTTGAAGAGGTAAAAAAAGGAACAAAAAATCAATGTTGGAGTTTTGAAGAGGTAAAAAAAAAAAAAAAAAAGTTGGAGTTTTGAAGAGGTAAAAAAAAAAATAAAAAAAAATTGGAGTTTTGAAGAGGTAAAAAAAAAAAAAAAAAAAGTTGGAGTTTTGAAGAGGTAAAAAAAAAAAAAAAAAATTGAGTTTTGAAGAGGTAAAAAAAAAAAAAAAAAAAAATTAGTTTTGAAGAGGTAAAAAAAGGAACAAAAAATCAATGTTGGAGTTTTGAAGAGGTAAAAAAAAAAAAAGTTGGAGTTTTGAAGAGGTAAAAAAAAAAAAAAAAAATTGAGTTTTGAAGAGGTAAAAAAAGGAACAAAAAATCAATGTTGGAGTTTTGAAGAGGTAAAAAAAAAAAAAAAAAAGTTGGAGTTTTGAAGAGGTAAAAAAAAAAAATAAAAAAAATTGTGGAGTTTTGAAGAGGTAAAAAAAAAAAAAAGTTGGAGTTTTGAAGAGGTAAAAAAAATTTAAAAAAATTTGAGTTTTGAAGAGGTAAAAAAAAAAAAAATGTTGGAGTTTTGAAGAGATAAAAAAAAAAAAAAAATTGAGTTTTGAAGAGGTAAAAAAAAAAATTGAGTTTTGAAGAGGTAAAAAAAGGAACAAAAAATCAATGTTGGAGTTTTGAAGAGGTAAAAAAAAAAGAAAAAAAAGTTGGAGTTTTGAAGAGGTAAAAAAAAAAAAAAAAAAGTTGGAGTTTTGAAGAGGTAAAAAAAGGAACAAAAAATCAATGTTGGAGTTTTGAAGAGGTAAAAAAAAAATAAAAAAAAAGTTGGAGTTTTGAAGAGGTAAAAAAAAAAAAAAAAAAAAGTTGGAGTTTTGAAGAGGTAAAAAAAAAAAAAAAAAATTGAGTTTTGAAGAGGTAAAAAAAGGAACAAAAAATCAATGTTGGAGTTTTGAAGAGGTAAAAAAAAAAAAAAAAAAGTTGGAGTTTTGAAGAGGTAAAAAAAAAATATAAAAAAAATTGTGGAGTTTTGAAGAGGTAAAAAAAAAAAAAAGTTGGAGTTTTGAAGAGGTAAAAAAAATTAAAAAAAATTTGAGTTTTGAAGAGGTAAAAAAAAAAAAAAATGTTGGAGTTTTGAAGAGATAAAAAAAAAAAAAATTGAGTTTTGAAGAGGTAAAAAAAAAAATTGAGTTTTGAAGAGGTAAAAAAAGGAACAAAAAATCAATGTTGGAGTTTTGAAGAGGTAAAAAAAAATAAAAAAAAGTTGGAGTTTTGAAGAGGTAAAAAAAAAATAAAAAAAAGTTGGAGTTTTGAAGAGGTAAAAAAAAAATAAAAAAAAGTTGGAGTTTTGAAGAGGTAAAAAAAGGAACAAAAAATCAATGTTGGAGTTTTGAAGAGGTAAAAAAAAAATAAAAAAAAGTTGGAGTTTTGAAGAGGTAAAAAAAAAAAAAAAAAAAGTTGGAGTTTTGAAGAGGTAAAAAAAAAAAAAAAAAATTGAGTTTTGAAGAGGTAAAAAAAGGAACAAAAAATCAATGTTGGAGTTTTGAAGAGGTAAAAAAAAAAAAAAAAAGTTGGAGTTTTGAAGAGGTAAAAAAAAAAATAAAAAAAATTGTGGAGTTTTGAAGAGGTAAAAAAAAAAAAAAAGTTGGAGTTTTGAAGAGGTAAAAAAAATTTAAAAAAAATTTGAGTTTTGAAGAGGTAAAAAAAAAAAAAAATGTTGGAGTTTTGAAGAGATAAAAAAAAAAAAAAAAAATTGAGTTTTGAAGAGGTAAAAAAAAAAAATTGAGTTTTGAAGAGGTAAAAAAAGGAACAAAAAATCAATGTTGGAGTTTTGAAGAGGTAAAAAAAAAATAAAAAAAAGTTGGAGTTTTGAAGAGGTAAAAAAAAAAAAAAAAAGTTGGGGTTTTGAAGAGGTAAAAAAAGGAACAAAAAATCAATGTTGGAGTTTTGAAGAGGTAAAAAAAAAAAAAAAAAAGATGGAGTTTTGAAGAGGTAAAAAAAAAAAAAAAAAAAATTGTAGAGTTTTGAAGAGGTAAAAAAAAAAAAAAAGTTGGAGTTTTGAAGAGGTAAAAAAAAAAAAAAAAATTTGGAGTTTTGAAGAGGTAAAAAAAGGAACAAAAAATCAATGTTGGAGTTTTGAAGAGGTAAAAAAAAAATAAAAAAAAGTTGGAGTTTTGAAGAGGTAAAAAAAAAAAAAAAAAATTTGGAGTTTTGAAGAGGTAAAAAAAGGAACAAAAAATCAATGTTGGAGTTTTGAAGAGGTAAAAAAAAAATAAAAAAAAGTTGGAGTTTTGAAGAGGTAAAAAAAAAAAAAAAAAAAAATTGTAGAGTTTTGAAGAGGTAAAAAAAAAAAAAAAAGTTGGAGTTTTGAAGAGGTAAAAAAAAAAAAAAAAAATTTGGAGTTTTGAAGAGGTAAAAAAAGGAACAAAAAATCAATGTTGGAGTTTTGAAGAGGTAAAAAAAAAAAAAAAAAAAGTTAGAGTTTTGAAGAGGTAAAAAAAAAAAAAAAGTTGGAGTTTTGAAGAGGTAAAAAAAGGAACAAAAAATCAATGTTGGAGTTTTGAAGAGGTAAAAAAAAAAAAGTTGGAGTTTTGAAGAGGTAAAAAAAAAAAAAAAAAAAAATTGTGGAGTTTTGAAGAGGTAAAAAAAGGAACAAAAAATCAATGTTGGAGTTTTGAAGAGGTAAAAAAAAAAAAAAAAAAGTTGGAGTTTTGAAGAGGTAAAAAAAAAAAAAAATTGAGTTTTGAAGAGGTAAAAAAAAAAAAAAAAAAAAAATTTGGAGTTTTGTAGAGGTAAAAAAAGGAACAACAAATCAATGTTGGAGTTTTGAAGAGGTAAAAAAAAAAAAAAAAAAAATTAGTTTTGAAGAGGTAAAAAAAGGAACAAAAAATCAATGTTGGAGTTTTGAAGAGGTAAAAAAAAATAATAAAAAAAAATTGTGGAGTTTTGAAGAGGTAAAAAAAAAAAAAAAGTTGGAGTTTTGAAGAGGTAAAAAAAGGAACAAAAAATCAATGTTGGAGTTTTGAAGAGGTAAAAAAAAATAAAAAGTTGGAGTTTTGAAGAGGTAAAAAAAAATAATAAAAAAAAATTGTGGAGTTTTGAAGAGGTAAAAAAAGGAACAAAAAATCAATGTTGGAGTTTTGAAGAGGTAAAAAAAAAAAAAAAAAATTGGAGTTTTGAAGAGGTAAAAAAAAAAAAAAGAAAATTGTGGAGTTTTGAAGAGGTAAAAAAAAAAAAAAAGTTGGAGTTTTGAAGAGGTAAAAAAAAAAAAAAAAAAATTGAGTTTTGAAGAGGTAAAAAAAAAAAAAAAAAAATTTGGAGTTTTGAAGAGGTAAAAAAAGGAACAAAAAATCAATGTTGGAGTTTTGAAGAGGTAAAAAAAAAAAAAAAAAAAATTGAGTTTTGAAGAGGTAAAAAAAAAAAAAAAAAAATTGAGTTTTGAAGAGGTAAAAAAAAAAAAAAAGTTGGAGTTTTGAAGAGGTAAAAAAAGGAACAAAAAATCAATGTTGGAGTTTTGAAGAGGTAAAAAAAAAAAAAAATGTTGGAGTTTTGAAGAGGTAAAAAAAATAAATAAAAAATTGTGGAGTTTTGAAGAGGTAAAAAAAATATAAAAAAATTTGAGTTTTGAAGAGGTAAAAAAAAAAAAATGTTGGAGTTTTGAAGAGGTAAAAAAAATAAATGAAAAATTGTGGAGTTTTGAAGAGGTAAAAAAAATATAAAAAAATTTGAGTTTTGAAGAGGTAAAAAAAAAAAAATGTTGGAGTTTTGAAGAGATAAAAAAAAAAAAAAAAATTTGAGTTTTGAAGAGGTAAAAAAAAAAAAAAATGTTGGAGTTTTGAAGAGATAAAAAAAAATAAAAAAAAATTGAGTTTTGAAGAGTTAAAAAAAAAATGTTGGAGTTTTGAAGAGGTAAAAAGAAAATTAAAAAAAATTGAGTTTTGAAGAGGTAAAAAAAGGAACAAAAAATCAATGTTGGAGTTTTGAAGAGGTAAAAAAAAAAAAAAAAAGTTGGAGTTTTGAAGAGGTAAAAAAAAAAAATAAAAAAAATTTGGAGTTTTGAAGAGGTAAAAAAAAAAAAAAAAAAGTTGGAGTTTTGAAGAGGTAAAAAAAAAAAAAAAAAATTGAGTTTTGAAGAGGTAAAAAAAAAAAAAAAAAAAATTTGGAGTTTTGAAGAGGTAAAAAAAGGAACAAAAAATCAATGTTGGAGTTTTGAAGAGGTAAAAAAAAAAAAAAAAAAAATTAGTTTTGAAGAGGTAAAAAAAGGAACAAAAAATCAATGTTGGAGTTTTGAAGAGGTAAAAAAAAAAAAAAAGTTGGAGTTTTGAAGAGGTAAAAAAAAATAAAAAAAATTGAGTTTTGAAGAGGTAAAAAAAGGAACAAAAAATCAATGTTGGAGTTTTGAAGAGGTAAAAAAAAAAAAAAAAAAGTTGGAGTTTTGAAGAGGTAAAAAAAAAAAAAAAAAAAATTGTGGAGTTTTGAAGAGGTAAAAAAAATTTAAAAAAATTTGAGTTTTGAAGAGGTAAAAAAAAAAAAATGTTGGAGTTTTGAAGAGATAAAAAAAAAAAAAAAAAATTAAGTTTTGAAGAGGTAAAAAAAAAAAATTGAGTTTTGAAGAGGTAAAAAAAGGAACTAAAAATAAATGTTGGAGTTTTGAAGAGGTAAAAAAAAAATAAAAAAAAGTTGGAGTTTTGAAGAGGTAAAAAAAAAAAAAAAAAGTTGGAGTTTTGAAGAGGTAAAAAAAAAAATAAAAAAATTTGGAGTTTTGAAGAGGTAAAAAAAGGAACAAAAAAATCAATGTTGGAGTTTTGAAGAGGTAAAAAAAAAATAAAAAAATGTTGGAGTTTTGAAGAGGTAAAAAAAAAAAAAAAAAAAGTTGGAGTTTTGAAGAGGTAAAAAAAGGAACAAAAAATCAAAGTTGGAGTTTTGAAGAGGTAAAAAAAAAAAAAAAAAAAAATTGTAGAGTTTTGAAGAGGTAAAAAAAAAAAAAAAAAAAATTGTGGAGTTTTGAAGAGGTAAAAAAAAAAAAAAAGTTGGAGTTTTGAAGAGGTAAAAAAAATTAAAAAAAATTTGAGTTTTGAAGAGGTAAAAAATAAAAAAAAATTGGAGTTTTGAAGAGGTAAAAAAAAAAAAAAAAAAAGTTGGAGTTTTGAAGAGGTAAAAAAAAAAAAAAAAAATTGAGTTTTGAAGAGGTAAAAAAAAAAAAAAAAAAAAATTGGAGTTTTGAAGAGGTAAAAAAAGGAACAAAAAATCAATGTTGGAGTTTTGAAGAGGTAAAAAAAAAAAAAAAAAAATTAGTTTTGAAGAGGTAAAAAAAGGAACAGAAAATCAATGTTGGAGTTTTGAAGAGGTAAAAAAAAAAAAAAAAAAGTTGGAGTTTTGAAGAGGTAAAAAAAAAAAAAAAAAAAAAATTGTGGAGTTTTGAAGAGGTAAAAAAAATTAAAAAAAATTTGAGTTTTGAAGAGGTAAAAAAAAAAAAAATGTTGGAGTTTTGAAGAGATAAAAAAAAAAAAAAAAAATTAAGTTTTGAAGAGGTAAAAAAAAAAAATTGAGTTTT
The DNA here is from genome assembly GCF_982586985.1 of Callionymus lyra. Classification (NCBI taxonomy): domain Eukaryota; kingdom Metazoa; phylum Chordata; class Actinopteri; order Syngnathiformes; family Callionymidae; genus Callionymus; species Callionymus lyra. The sequence continues at coordinate 11,031 of NW_028258617.1, forward strand.
GAAGAGGTAAAAAAAGGAACAAAAAATAAATGTTGGAGTTTTGAAGAGGTAAAAAAAAAATAAAAAAAAGTTGGAGTTTTGAAGAGGTAAAAAAAAAAAAAAAAGTTGGAGTTTTGAAGAGGTAAAAAAAAAATAAAAAAATTTGGAGTTTTGAAGAGGTAAAAAAAGGAACAAAAAAATCAATGTTGGAGTTTTGAAGAGGTAAAAAAAAAATAAAAAAATGTTGGAGTTTTGAAGAGGTAAAAAAAAAAAAAAAAAAAGTTGGAGTTTTGAAGAGGTAAAAAAAGGAACAAAAAATCAAAGTTGGAGTTTTGAAGAGGTAAAAAAAAAAAAAAAAAAAATTGTAGAGTTTTGAAGAGGTAAAAAAAAAAAAAAAAAATTGTGGAGTTTTGAAGAGGTAAAAAAAAAAAAAAGTTGGAGTTTTGAAGAGGTAAAAAAAATTAAAAAAAAATTGAGTTTTGAAGAGGTAAAAAAAAAAAAAAATGTTGGAGTTTTGAAGAGGTAAAAAAAAAAAAAAAAATTGAGTTTTGAAGAGGTAAAAAAAGGAACAAAAAATCAATGTTGGAGTTTTGAAGAGGTAAAAAAAAAAAAAAAAAAATTGAGTTTTGAAGAGGTAAAAAAAAAAAAAAAAAAAAATTGAGTTTTGAAGAGGTAAAAAAAAAAAAAAAGTTGGAGTTTTGAAGAGGTAAAAAAAGGAACAAAAAATCAATGTTGGAGTTTTGAAGAGGTAAAAAAAAAAAAAATGTTGGAGTTTTGAAGAGGTAAAAAAAATAAATAAAAAATTGTGGAGTTTTGAAGAGGTAAAAAAAATATAAAAAAAATTTGAGTTTTGAAGAGGTAAAAAAAAAAAAAATGTTGGAGTTTTGAAGAGGTAAAAAAAATAAATGAAAAATTGTGGAGTTTTGAAGAGGTAAAAAAAATATAAAAAAATTTGAGTTTTGAAGAGGTAAAAAAAAAAAAATGTTGGAGTTTTGAAGAGATAAAAAAAAAAAAAAAAAATTTGAGTTTTGAAGAGGTAAAAAAAAAAAAATGTTGGAGTTTTGAAGAGATAAAAAAAAAAAAAAAATTGAGTTTTGAAGAGGTAAAAAAAAAAATGTTGGAGTTTTGAAGAGGTAAAAAAAAAATTAAAAAAAATTGAGTTTTGAAGAGGTAAAAAAAGGAACAAAAAATCAATGTTGGAGTTTTGAAGAGGTAAAAAAAAAAAAAAAAAAGTTGGAGTTTTGAAGAGGTAAAAAAAAAAAATAAAAAAAAATTGGAGTTTTGAAGAGGTAAAAAAAAAAAAAAAAAAGTTGGAGTTTTGAAGAGGTAAAAAAAAAAAAAAAAAATTGAGTTTTGAAGAGGTAAAAAAAAAAAAAAAAAAAATTAGTTTTGAAGAGGTAAAAAAAGGAACAAAAAATCAATGTTGGAGTTTTGAAGAGGTAAAAAAAAAAAAAGTTGGAGTTTTGAAGAGGTAAAAAAAAAAAAAAAAATTGAGTTTTGAAGAGGTAAAAAAAGGAACAAAAAATCAATGTTGGAGTTTTGAAGAGGTAAAAAAAAAAAAAAAAAAGTTGGAGTTTTGAAGAGGTAAAAAAAAAAAATAAAAAAAATTGTGGAGTTTTGAAGAGGTAAAAAAAAAAAAAAGTTGGAGTTTTGAAGAGGTAAAAAAAATTTAAAAAAATTTGAGTTTTGAAGAGGTAAAAAAAAAAAAAATGTTGGAGTTTTGAAGAGATAAAAAAAAAAAAAAAAATTGAGTTTTGAAGAGGTAAAAAAAAAAAATTGAGTTTTGAAGAGGTAAAAAAAGGAACAAAAAATCAATGTTGGAGTTTTGAAGAGGTAAAAAAAAAAGAAAAAAAAGTTGGAGTTTTGAAGAGGTAAAAAAAAAAAAAAAAAAAGTTGGAGTTTTGAAGAGGTAAAAAAAGGAACAAAAAATCAATGTTGGAGTTTTGAAGAGGTAAAAAAAAAATAAAAAAAAAGTTGGAGTTTTGAAGAGGTAAAAAAAAAAAAAAAAAAAGTTGGAGTTTTGAAGAGGTAAAAAAAAAAAAAAAAAATTGAGTTTTGAAGAGGTAAAAAAAGGAACAAAAAATCAATGTTGGAGTTTTGAAGAGGTAAAAAAAAAAAAAAAAAAGTTGGAGTTTTGAAGAGGTAAAAAAAAAATATAAAAAAAATTGTGGAGTTTTGAAGAGGTAAAAAAAAAAAAAAGTTGGAGTTTTGAAGAGGTAAAAAAAATTAAAAAAATTTGAGTTTTGAAGAGGTAAAAAAAAAAAAAATGTTGGAGTTTTGAAGAGATAAAAAAAAAAAAAATTGAGTTTTGAAGAGGTAAAAAAAAAAAATTGAGTTTTGAAGAGGTAAAAAAAGGAACAAAAAATCAATGTTGGAGTTTTGAAGAGGTAAAAAAAAAATAAAAAAAAGTTGGAGTTTTGAAGAGGTAAAAAAAAAATAAAAAAAAGTTGGAGTTTTGAAGAGGTAAAAAAAAAATAAAAAAAAGTTGGAGTTTTGAAGAGGTAAAAAAAGGAACAAAAAATCAATGTTGGAGTTTTGAAGAGGTAAAAAAAAAATAAAAAAAAGTTGGAGTTTTGAAGAGGTAAAAAAAAAAAAAAAAAAGTTGGAGTTTTGAAGAGGTAAAAAAAAAAAAAAAAAATTGAGTTTTGAAGAGGTAAAAAAAGGAACAAAAAATCAATGTTGGAGTTTTGAAGAGGTAAAAAAAAAAAAAAAAAAGTTGGAGTTTTGAAGAGGTAAAAAAAAAATAAAAAAAATTGTGGAGTTTTGAAGAGGTAAAAAAAAAAAAAAAGTTGGAGTTTTGAAGAGGTAAAAAAAATTTAAAAAAAATTTGAGTTTTGAAGAGGTAAAAAAAAAAAAAAATGTTGGAGTTTTGAAGAGATAAAAAAAAAAAAAAAAAATTGAGTTTTGAAGAGGTAAAAAAAAAAAATTGAGTTTTGAAGAGGTAAAAAAAGGAACAAAAAATCAATGTTGGAGTTTTGAAGAGGTAAAAAAAAAATAAAAAAAAGTTGGAGTTTTGAAGAGGTAAAAAAAAAAAAAAAAAAGTTGGGGTTTTGAAGAGGTAAAAAAAGGAACAAAAAATCAATGTTGGAGTTTTGAAGAGGTAAAAAAAAAAAAAAAAAAGATGGAGTTTTGAAGAGGTAAAAAAAAAAAAAAAAAAAATTGTAGAGTTTTGAAGAGGTAAAAAAAAAAAAAAAAGTTGGAGTTTTGAAGAGGTAAAAAAAAAAAAAAAAATTTGGAGTTTTGAAGAGGTAAAAAAAGGAACAAAAAATCAATGTTGGAGTTTTGAAGAGGTAAAAAAAAAATAAAAAAAAGTTGGAGTTTTGAAGAGGTAAAAAAAAAAAAAAAAAAATTTGGAGTTTTGAAGAGGTAAAAAAAGGAACAAAAAATCAATGTTGGAGTTTTGAAGAGGTAAAAAAAAAATAAAAAAAAGTTGGAGTTTTGAAGAGGTAAAAAAAAAAAAAAAAAAAAATTGTAGAGTTTTGAAGAGGTAAAAAAAAAAAAAAAAGTTGGAGTTTTGAAGAGGTAAAAAAAAAAAAAAAAATTTGGAGTTTTGAAGAGGTAAAAAAAGGAACAAAAAATCAATGTTGGAGTTTTGAAGAGGTAAAAAAAAAAAAAAAAAAAGTTAGAGTTTTGAAGAGGTAAAAAAAAAAAAAAGTTGGAGTTTTGAAGAGGTAAAAAAAGGAACAAAAAATCAATGTTGGAGTTTTGAAGAGGTAAAAAAAAAAATGTTGGAGTTTTGAAGAGGTAAAAAAAAAATAAAAAAAAGTTGGAGTTTTGAAGAGGTAAAAAAAAAAAAAAAAAATTTGGAGTTTTGAAGAGGTAAAAAAAGGAACAAAAAATCAATGTTGGAGTTTTGAAGAGGTAAAAAAAAAATAAAAAAAAGTTGGAGTTTTGAAGAGGTAAAAAAAAAAAAAAAAAAAAATTGTAGAGTTTTGAAGAGGTAAAAAAAAAAAAAAAAGTTGGAGTTTTGAAGAGGTAAAAAAAAAAAAAAAAAATTTGGAGTTTTGAAGAGGTAAAAAAAGGAACAAAAAATCAATGTTGGAGTTTTGAAGAGGTAAAAAAAAAAAAAAAAAAAGTTAGAGTTTTGAAGAGGTAAAAAAAAAAAAAAAGTTGGAGTTTTGAAGAGGTAAAAAAAGGAACAAAAAATCAATGTTGGAGTTTTGAAGAGGTAAAAAAAAAAAAGTTGGAGTTTTGAAGAGGTAAAAAAAAAAAAAAAAAAAATTGTGGAGTTTTGAAGAGGTAAAAAAAGGAACAAAAAATCAATGTTGGAGTTTTGAAGAGGTAAAAAAAAAAAAAAAAAAAGTTGGAGTTTTGAAGAGGTAAAAAAAAAAAAAAATTGAGTTTTGAAGAGGTAAAAAAAAAAAAAAAAAAAAAATTTGGAGTTTTGTAGAGGTAAAAAAAGGAACAACAAATCAATGTTGGAGTTTTGAAGAGGTAAAAAAAAAAAAAAAAAAAAATTAGTTTTGAAGAGGTAAAAAAAGGAACAAAAAATCAATGTTGGAGTTTTGAAGAGGTAAAAAAAAATAATAAAAAAAAATTGTGGAGTTTTGAAGAGGTAAAAAAAAAAAAAAAGTTGGAGTTTTGAAGAGGTAAAAAAAGGAACAAAAAATCAATGTTGGAGTTTTGAAGAGGTAAAAAAAAATAAAAAGTTGGAGTTTTGAAGAGGTAAAAAAAAATAATAAAAAAAAATTGTGGAGTTTTGAAGAGGTAAAAAAAGGAACAAAAAATCAATGTTGGAGTTTTGAAGAGGTAAAAAAAAAAAAAAAAAATTGGAGTTTTGAAGAGGTAAAAAAAAAAAAAAGAAAATTGTGGAGTTTTGAAGAGGTAAAAAAAAAAAAAAAGTTGGAGTTTTGAAGAGGTAAAAAAAAAAAAAAAAAAATTGAGTTTTGAAGAGGTAAAAAAAAAAAAAAAAAAAATTTGGAGTTTTGAAGAGGTAAAAAAAGGAACAAAAAATCAATGTTGGAGTTTTGAAGAGGTAAAAAAAAAAAAAAAAAAATTGAGTTTTGAAGAGGTAAAAAAAAAAAAAAAAAAAATTGAGTTTTGAAGAGGTAAAAAAAAAAAAAAAGTTGGAGTTTTGAAGAGGTAAAAAAAGGAACAAAAAATCAATGTTGGAGTTTTGAAGAGGTAAAAAAAAAAAAAAATGTTGGAGTTTTGAAGAGGTAAAAAAAATAAATAAAAAATTGTGGAGTTTTGAAGAGGTAAAAAAAATATAAAAAAATTTGAGTTTTGAAGAGGTAAAAAAAAAAAAATGTTGGAGTTTTGAAGAGGTAAAAAAAATAAATGAAAAATTGTGGAGTTTTGAAGAGGTAAAAAAAATATAAAAAAATTTGAGTTTTGAAGAGGTAAAAAAAAAAAAATGTTGGAGTTTTGAAGAGATAAAAAAAAAAAAAAAAAATTTGAGTTTTGAAGAGGTAAAAAAAAAAAAAAATGTTGGAGTTTTGAAGAGATAAAAAAAAATAAAAAAAAATTGAGTTTTGAAGAGTTAAAAAAAAAATGTTGGAGTTTTGAAGAGGTAAAAAGAAAATTAAAAAAAATTGAGTTTTGAAGAGGTAAAAAAAGGAACAAAAAATCAATGTTGGAGTTTTGAAGAGGTAAAAAAAAAAAAAAAAAGTTGGAGTTTTGAAGAGGTAAAAAAAAAAAATAAAAAAAATTTGGAGTTTTGAAGAGGTAAAAAAAAAAAAAAAAAAAGTTGGAGTTTTGAAGAGGTAAAAAAAAAAAAAAAATTGAGTTTTGAAGAGGTAAAAAAAAAAAAAAAAAAAATTTGGAGTTTTGAAGAGGTAAAAAAAGGAACAAAAAATCAATGTTGGAGTTTTGAAGAGGTAAAAAAAAAAAAAAAAAAAAATTAGTTTTGAAGAGGTAAAAAAAGGAACAAAAAATCAATGTTGGAGTTTTGAAGAGGTAAAAAAAAAAAAAAAGTTGGAGTTTTGAAGAGGTAAAAAAAAATAAAAAAAATTGAGTTTTGAAGAGGTAAAAAAAGGAACAAAAAATCAATGTTGGAGTTTTGAAGAGGTAAAAAAAAAAAAAAAAAAGTTGGAGTTTTGAAGAGGTAAAAAAAAAAAAAAAAAAAATTGTGGAGTTTTGAAGAGGTAAAAAAAATTTAAAAAAATTTGAGTTTTGAAGAGGTAAAAAAAAAAAAAATGTTGGAGTTTTGAAGAGATAAAAAAAAAAAAAAAAAATTAAGTTTTGAAGAGGTAAAAAAAAAAAATTGAGTTTTGAAGAGGTAAAAAAAGGAACTAAAAATAAATGTTGGAGTTTTGAAGAGGTAAAAAAAAAATAAAAAAAAGTTGGAGTTTTGAAGAGGTAAAAAAAAAAAAAAAAAGTTGGAGTTTTGAAGAGGTAAAAAAAAAAATAAAAAAATTTGGAGTTTTGAAGAGGTAAAAAAAGGAACAAAAAAATCAATGTTGGAGTTTTGAAGAGGTAAAAAAAAAATAAAAAAATGTTGGAGTTTTGAAGAGGTAAAAAAAAAAAAAAAAAAAGTTGGAGTTTTGAAGAGGTAAAAAAAGGAACAAAAAATCAAAGTTGGAGTTTTGAAGAGGTAAAAAAAAAAAAAAAAAAAAATTGTAGAGTTTTGAAGAGGTAAAAAAAAAAAAAAAAAAAATTGTGGAGTTTTGAAGAGGTAAAAAAAAAAAAAAAGTTGGAGTTTTGAAGAGGTAAAAAAAATTAAAAAAAATTTGAGTTTTGAAGAGGTAAAAAATAAAAAAAAATTGGAGTTTTGAAGAGGTAAAAAAAAAAAAAAAAAAAGTTGGAGTTTTGAAGAGGTAAAAAAAAAAAAAAAAAATTGAGTTTTGAAGAGGTAAAAAAAAAAAAAAAAAAAAATTGGAGTTTTGAAGAGGTAAAAAAAGGAACAAAAAATCAATGTTGGAGTTTTGAAGAGGTAAAAAAAAAAAAAAAAAAATTAGTTTTGAAGAGGTAAAAAAAGGAACAGAAAATCAATGTTGGAGTTTTGAAGAGGTAAAAAAAAAAAAAAAAAAAAGTTGGAGTTTTGAAGAGGTAAAAAAAAAAAAAAAAAAAAATTGTGGAGTTTTGAAGAGGTAAAAAAAATTAAAAAAAATTTGAGTTTTGAAGAGGTAAAAAAAAAAAAAATGTTGGAGTTTTGAAGAGATAAAAAAAAAAAAAAAAAATTAAGTTTTGAAGAGGTAAAAAAAAAAAATTGAGTTTTGAAGAGGTAAAAAAAGGAACAAAAAATAAATGTTGGAGTTTTGAAGAGGTAAAAAAAAAAAAAAAAAAGTTGGAGTTTTGAAGAGGTAAAAAAAAAAAAAAAAAAAATTGGAGTTTTGAAGAGGTAAAAAAAGGAACAAAAAATCAATGTTGGAGTTTTGAAGAGGTAAAAAAAAAAAAAAAAAATTAGTTTTGAAGAGGTAAAAAAAGGAACAGAAAATCAATGTTGGAGTTTTGAAGAGGTAAAAAAAAAAAAAAAAAGTTGGAGTTTTGAAGAGGTAAAAAAAAAAAAAAAAAAAAATTGTGGAGTTTTGAAGAGGTAAAAAAAATTAAAAAAAATTTGAGTTTTGAAGAGGTAAAAAAAAAAAAAATGTTGGAGTTTTGAAGAGATAAAAAAAAAAAAAAAAAATTAAGTTTTGAAGAGGTAAAAAAAAAAATTGAGTTTTGAAGAGGTAAAAAAAGGAACAAAAAATAAATGTTGGAGTTTTGAAGAGGTAAAAAAAAAATAAAAAAAAGTTGGAGTTTTGAAGAGGTAAAAAAAAAAAAAAAAGTTGGAGTTTTGAAGAGGTAAAAAAAAAAATAAAAAAATTTGGAGTTTTGAAGAGGTAAAAAAAGGAACAAAAAAATCAATGTTGGAGTTTTGAAGAGGTAAAAAAAAAATAAAAAAATGTTGGAGTTTTGAAGAGGTAAAAAAAAAAAAAAAAAAAGTTGGAGTTTTGAAGAGGTAAAAAAAGGAACAAAAAATCAAAGTTGGAGTTTTGAAGAGGTAAAAAAAAAAAAAAAAAAAAATTGTAGAGTTTTGAAGAGGTAAAAAAAAAAAAAAAAAATTGTGGAGTTTTGAAGAGGTAAAAAAAAAAAAAAAGTTGGAGTTTTGAAGAGGTAAAAAAAATTAAAAAAAAATTGAGTTTTGAAGAGGTAAAAAAAAAAAAAAATGTTGGAGTTTTGAAGAGGTAAAAAAAAAAAAAAAAAAAATTGTAGAGTTTTGAAGAGGTAAAAAAAATAAAAAGTTGGAGTTTTGAAGAGGTAAAAAAAAAAAATAAAAAAAATTGTGGAGTTTTGAAGAGGTAAAAAAAGGAACAAAAGATCAATGTTGGAGTTTTGAAGAGGTAAAAAAAAAAAAAATGTTGGAGTTTTGAAGAGGTAAAAAAAAAAAAAAAATTGGAGTTTTGAAGAGGTAAAAAAAAAAAAAAAATTGAGTTTTGAAGAGGTAAAAAAAAAAAAAATGTTGGAGTTTTGAAGAGATAAAAAAAAATAAAAAAAATTGAGTTTTGAAGAGGTAAAAAAAGGAACAAAAAATCAATGTTGGAGTTTTGAAGAGGTAAAAAAAAAAAAAAAAAAGTTGGAGTTTTGAAGAGGTAAAAAAAAAAAATAAAAAAAATTGTGGAGTTTTGAAGAGGTAAAAAAAAAAAAAAAGTTGGAGTTTTGAAGAGGTAAAAAAAATTTAAAAAAATTTGAGTTTTGAAGAGGTAAAAAAAAAAAAAAATGTTGGAGTTTTGAAGAGGTAAAAAAAAAAAGAAAAAAAGTTGGAGTTTTGAAGAGGTAAAAAAAGGAACAAAAAATCAATGTTGGAGTTTTGAAGAGGTAAAAAAAAAATAAAAAAAAGTTGGAGTTTTGAAGAGGTAAAAAAAAAAAATAAAAAAAATTGTGGAGTTTTGAAGAGGTAAAAAAAGGAACAAAAAATCAATGTTGGAGTTTTGAAGAGGTAAAAAAAAAAAAAAGTTGGAGTTTTGAAGAGGTAAAAAAAAAAAAAAAAAAAAATTGTAGAGTTTTGAAGAGGTAAAAAAAAAAAAAAAGTTGGAGTTTTGAAGAGGTAAAAAAAAAAAAAAAAATTTGGAGTTTTGAAGAGGTAAAAAAAGGAACAAAAAAATCAATGTTGGAGTTTTGAAGAGGTAAAAAAAAAAAAAAAAAAAAATTGTGGAGTTTTGAAGAGGTAAAAAAAGGAACAAAAAATCAATGTTGGAGTTTTGAAGAGGTAAAAAAAAAAAAAAATGTTGGAGTTTTGAAGAGGTAAAAAATAAAAATAAAAAAAATTGTAGAGTTTTGAAGAGGTAAAAAAAAAAATAAAAAGTTGGAGTTTTGAAGAGGTAAAAAAAAAAAATAAAAAAAATTGTAGAGTTTTGAAGAGGTAAAAAAAAATAAAAAGTTGGAGTTTTGAAGAGGTAAAAAAAAAAAAAAAAAAAAATTGTAGAGTTTTGAAGAGGTAAAAAAAATAAAAAGTTGGAGTTTTGAAGAGGTAAAAAAATAAAAAATAAAAATTTGTGGAGTTTTGAAGAGGTAAAAAAAGGAACAAAAAATCAATGTTGGAGTTTTGAAGAGGTAAAAAAAAAAAAATGTTGGAGTTTTGAAGAGGTAAAAAAAGGAACAAAAAATCAATTGTGGAGTTTTGAAGAGGTAAAAAAAAAATAAAAAAAATTGAGTTTTGAAGAGGTAAAAAAAATAAATAAAAAATTGTGGAGTTTTGAAGAGGTAAAAAAAATATAAAAAAAATTGAGTTTTGAAGAGGTAAAAAAAAAAAAATTGAGTTTTGAAGAGATAAAAAAAAAAAAAAAAAATTGAGTTTTGAAGAGGTAAAAAAAGGAACAAAAAATCAATGTTGGAGTTTTGAAGAGGTAAAAAAAAAAAAATGTTGGAGTTTTGAAGAGGTAAAAAAAGGAACAAAAAATCAATTGTGGAGTTTTGAAGAGGTAAAAAAAAAAAAAAAAAAAATTGAGTTTTGAAGAGGTAAAAAAAATAAATAAAAATTGTGGAGTTTTGAAGAGGTAAAAAAAATATAAAAAAAATGGAGTTTTGAAGAGGTAAAAAAAAAAAAATGGAGTTTTGAAGAGATAAAAAAAAAAAAAAAAAAATTGAGTTTTGAAGAGGTAAAAAAAAAAATGTTGGAGTTTTGAAGAGGTAAAAAAAGGAACAAAAAATCAATGTTGGAGTTTTGAAGAGGTAAAAAAAAAAAAAAAAAGTTGGAGTTTTGAAGAGGTAAAAAAAAAGAAAAAAAAGTTGGAGTTTTGAAGAGGTAAAAAAAAAAAAAAAAAAAGTTGGAGTTTTGAAGAGGTAAAAAAAGGAACAAAAAATCAATGTTGGAGTTTTGAAGAGGTAAAAAAAAAATAAAAAAAAAGTTGGAGTTTTGAAGAGGTAAAAAAAAAAAAAAAAAAGTTGGAGTTTTGAAGAGGTAAAAAAAAAAAAAAAAAATTGAGTTTTGAAGAGGTAAAAAAAGGAACAAAAAATCAATGTTGGAGTTTTGAAGAGGTAAAAAAAAAAAAAAAAAGTTGGAGTTTTGAAGAGGTAAAAAAAAAATATAAAAAAAATTGTGGAGTTTTGAAGAGGTAAAAAAAAAAAAAAGTTGGAGTTTTGAAGAGGTAAAAAAAATTAAAAAAAATTTGAGTTTTGAAGAGGTAAAAAAAAAAAAAATGTTGGAGTTTTGAAGAGATAAAAAAAAAAAAAAAATTGAGTTTTGAAGAGGTAAAAAAAAAAAATTGAGTTTTGAAGAGGTAAAAAAAGGAACAAAAAATCAATGTTGGAGTTTTGAAGAGGTAAAAAAAAAATAAAAAAAAGTTGGAGTTTTGAAGAGGTAAAAAAAAAATAAAAAAAAGTTGGAGTTTTGAAGAGGTAAAAAAAAAATAAAAAAAAGTTGGAGTTTTGAAGAGGTAAAAAAAGGAACAAAAATCAATGTTGGAGTTTTGAAGAGGTAAAAAAAAAATAAAAAAAAGTTGGAGTTTTGAAGAGGTAAAAAAAAAAAAAAAAAAAAGTTGGAGTTTTGAAGAGGTAAAAAAAAAAAAAAAAAATTGAGTTTTGAAGAGGTAAAAAAAGGAACAAAAAATCAATGTTGGAGTTTTGAAGAGGTAAAAAAAAAAAAAAAAAAGTTGGAGTTTTGAAGAGGTAAAAAAAAAAATAAAAAAAATTGTGGAGTTTTGAAGAGGTAAAAAAAAAAAAAAAGTTGGAGTTTTGAAGAGGTAAAAAAAATTTAAAAAAAATTTGAGTTTTGAAGAGGTAAAAAAAAAAAAAAATGTTGGAGTTTTGAAGAGATAAAAAAAAAAAAAAAAAATTGAGTTTTGAAGAGGTAAAAAAAAAAAATTGAGTTTTGAAGAGGTAAAAAAAGGAACAAAAAATCAATGTTGGAGTTTTGAAGAGGTAAAAAAAAAATAAAAAAAAGTTGGAGTTTTGAAGAGGTAAAAAAAAAAAAAAAAAGTTGGGGTTTTGAAGAGGTAAAAAAAGGAACAAAAAATCAATGTTGGAGTTTTGAAGAGGTAAAAAAAAAAAAAAAAAAGATGGAGTTTTGAAGAGGTAAAAAAAAAAAAAAAAAAATTGTAGAGTTTTGAAGAGGTAAAAAAAAAAAAAAAAGTTGGAGTTTTGAAGAGGTAAAAAAAAAAAAAAAAAATTTGGAGTTTTGAAGAGGTAAAAAAAGGAACAAAAAATCAATGTTGGAGTTTTGAAGAGGTAAAAAAAAAATAAAAAAAAAGTTGGAGTTTTGAAGAGGTAAAAAAAAAAAAAAAAAAATTTGGAGTTTTGAAGAGGTAAAAAAAGGAACAAAAAATCAATGTTGGAGTTTTGAAGAGGTAAAAAAAAAATAAAAAAAAGTTGGAGTTTTGAAGAGGTAAAAAAAAAAAAAAAAAATTGTAGAGTTTTGAAGAGGTAAAAAAAAAAAAAAAAGTTGGAGTTTTGAAGAGGTAAAAAAAAAAAAAAAATTTGGAGTTTTTGAAGAGGTAAAAAAAAGGAACAAAAAATCAATGTTGGAGTTTTGAAGAGGTAAAAAAAAAAAAAAAAAAAGTTAGAGTTTTGAAGAGGTAAAAAAAAAAAAAAGTTGGAGTTTTGAAGAGGTAAAAAAAGGAACAAAAATCAATGTTGGAGTTTGAAGAGGTAAAAAAAAAAAAAGTTGGAGTTTTGAAGAGGTAAAAAAAAAAAAAAAAAAAAATTGTGGAGTTTTGAAGAGGTAAAAAAAGGAACAAAAAATCAATGTTGGAGTTTTGAAGAGGTAAAAAAAAAAAAAAAAAAAGTTGGAGTTTTGAAGAGGTAAAAAAAAAAAAAAATTGAGTTTTGAAGAGGTAAAAAAAAAAAAAAAAAAAAAAATTTGGAGTTTTGTAGAGGTAAAAAAAGGAACAACAAATCAATGTTGGATTTGAAGAGGTAAAAAAAAAAAAAAAAAAAATTAGTTTTGAAGAGGTAAAAAAAGGAACAAAAAATCAATGTTGGAGTTTTGAAGAGGTAAAAAAAATAATAAAAAAAAATTGTGGAGTTTTGAAGAGGTAAAAAAAAAAAAAAAGTTGGAGTTTTGAAGAGGTAAAAAAAGGAACAAAAAATCAATGTTGGAGTTTTGAAGAGGTAAAAAAAAATAAAAAGTTGGAGTTTTGAAGAGGTAAAAAAAAATAATAAAAAAAAATTGTGGAGTTTTGAAGAGGTAAAAAAAGGAACAAAAAATCAATGTTGGAGTTTTGAAGAGGTAAAAAAAAAAAAAAAAAATTGGAGTTTTGAAGAGGTAAAAAAAAAAAAAAGAAAATTGTGGAGTTTTGAAGAGGTAAAAAAAAAAAAAAAGTTGGAGTTTTGAAGAGGTAAAAAAAAAAAAAAAAAAATTGAGTTTTGAAGAGGTAAAAAAAAAAAAAAAAAAAATTTGGAGTTTTGAAGAGGTAAAAAAAGGAACAAAAAATCAATGTTGGAGTTTTGAAGAGGTAAAAAAAAAAAAAAAAAAAATTGAGTTTTGAAGAGGTAAAAAAAAAAAAAAAAAAATTGAGTTTTGAAGAGGTAAAAAAAAAAAAAAAGTTGGAGTTTTGAAGAGGTAAAAAAAGGAACAAAAAATCAATGTTGGAGTTTTGAAGAGGTAAAAAAAAAAAAAAATGTTGGAGTTTTGAAGAGGTAAAAAAAATAAATAAAAAATTGTGGAGTTTTGAAGAGGTAAAAAAAATATAAAAAAATTTGAGTTTTGAAGAGGTAAAAAAAAAAAAATGTTGGAGTTTTGAAGAGGTAAAAAAAATAAATGAAAAATTGTGGAGTTTTGAAGAGGTAAAAAAAATATAAAAAAATTTGAGTTTTGAAGAGGTAAAAAAAAAAAAATGTTGGAGTTTTGAAGAGATAAAAAAAAAAAAAAAAAATTTGAGTTTTGAAGAGGTAAAAAAAAAAAAAAATGTTGGAGTTTTGAAGAGATAAAAAAAAATAAAAAAAAATTGAGTTTTGAAGAGTTAAAAAAAAAATGTTGGAGTTTTGAAGAGGTAAAAAGAAAATTAAAAAAAATTGAGTTTTGAAGAGGTAAAAAAAGGAACAAAAAATCAATGTTGGAGTTTTGAAGAGGTAAAAAAAAAAAAAAAAAGTTGGAGTTTTGAAGAGGTAAAAAAAAAAAATAAAAAAAATTTGGAGTTTTGAAGAGGTAAAAAAAAAAAAAAAAAAAGTTGGAGTTTTGAAGAGGTAAAAAAAAAAAAAAAATTGAGTTTTGAAGAGGTAAAAAAAAAAAAAAAAAAAATTTGGAGTTTTGAAGAGGTAAAAAAAGGAACAAAAAATCAATGTTGGAGTTTTGAAGAGGTAAAAAAAAAAAAAAAAAAAAATTAGTTTTGAAGAGGTAAAAAAAGGAACAAAAAATCAATGTTGGAGTTTTGAAGAGGTAAAAAAAAAAAAAAAGTTGGAGTTTTGAAGAGGTAAAAAAAAATAAAAAAAATTGAGTTTTGAAGAGGTAAAAAAAGGAACAAAAAATCAATGTTGGAGTTTTGAAGAGGTAAAAAAAAAAAAAAAAAAGTTGGAGTTTTGAAGAGGTAAAAAAAAAAAAAAAAAAAATTGTGGAGTTTTGAAGAGGTAAAAAAAATTTAAAAAAATTTGAGTTTTGAAGAGGTAAAAAAAAAAAAAATGTTGGAGTTTTGAAGAGATAAAAAAAAAAAAAAAAAATTAAGTTTTGAAGAGGTAAAAAAAAAAAATTGAGTTTTGAAGAGGTAAAAAAAGGAACTAAAAATAAATGTTGGAGTTTTGAAGAGGTAAAAAAAAAATAAAAAAAAGTTGGAGTTTTGAAGAGGTAAAAAAAAAAAAAAAAGTTGGAGTTTTGAAGAGGTAAAAAAAAAAATAAAAAAATTTGGAGTTTTGAAGAGGTAAAAAAAGGAACAAAAAAATCAATGTTGGAGTTTTGAAGAGGTAAAAAAAAAATAAAAAAATGTTGGAGTTTTGAAGAGGTAAAAAAAAAAAAAAAAAAAGTTGGAGTTTTGAAGAGGTAAAAAAAGGAACAAAAAATCAAAGTTGGAGTTTTGAAGAGGTAAAAAAAAAAAAAAAAAAAAATTGTAGAGTTTTGAAGAGGTAAAAAAAAAAAAAAAAAAAATTGTGGAGTTTTGAAGAGGTAAAAAAAAAAAAAAAGTTGGAGTTTTGAAGAGGTAAAAAAAATTAAAAAAAATTTGAGTTTTGAAGAGGTAAAAAATAAAAAAAAATTGGAGTTTTGAAGAGGTAAAAAAAAAAAAAAAAAAAGTTGGAGTTTTGAAGAGGTAAAAAAAAAAAAAAAAAATTGAGTTTTGAAGAGGTAAAAAAAAAAAAAAAAAAAAATTGGAGTTTTGAAGAGGTAAAAAAAGGAACAAAAAATCAATGTTGGAGTTTTGAAGAGGTAAAAAAAAAAAAAAAAAAATTAGTTTTGAAGAGGTAAAAAAAGGAACAGAAAATCAATGTTGGAGTTTTGAAGAGGTAAAAAAAAAAAAAAAAAAGTTGGAGTTTTGAAGAGGTAAAAAAAAAAAAAAAAAAAAATTGTGGAGTTTTGAAGAGGTAAAAAAAATTAAAAAAAATTTGAGTTTTGAAGAGGTAAAAAAAAAAAAAATGTTGGAGTTTTGAAGAGATAAAAAAAAAAAAAAAATTAAGTTTTGAAGAGGTAAAAAAAAAAAATTGAGTTTTGAAGAGGTAAAAAAAGGAACAAAAAATAAATGTTGGAGTTTTGAAGAGGTAAAAAAAAAATAAAAAAAAGTTGGAGTTTTGAAGAGGTAAAAAAAAAAAAAAAAGTTGGAGTTTTGAAGAGGTAAAAAAAAAAATAAAAAAATTTGGAGTTTTGAAGAGGTAAAAAAAGGAACAAAAAAATCAATGTTGGAGTTTTGAAGAGGTAAAAAAAAAATAAAAAAATGTTGGAGTTTTGAAGAGGTAAAAAAAAAAAAAAAAAAGTTGGAGTTTTGAAGAGGTAAAAAAAGGAACAAAAAATCAAAGTTGGAGTTTTGAAGAGGTAAAAAAAAAAAAAAAAAAAAATTGTAGAGTTTTGAAGAGGTAAAAAAAAAAAAAAAAAAATTGTGGAGTTTTGAAGAGGTAAAAAAAAAAAAAAAGTTGGAGTTTTGAAGAGGTAAAAAAAATTAAAAAAAAATTGAGTTTTGAAGAGGTAAAAAAAAAAAAAAATGTTGGAGTTTTGAAGAGGTAAAAAAAAAAAAAAAAAAAAATTGTAGAGTTTTGAAGAGGTAAAAAAAATAAAAAGTTGGAGTTTTGAAGAGGTAAAAAAAAAAAATAAAAAAAATTGTGGAGTTTTGAAGAGGTAAAAAAAGGAACAAAAGATCAATGTTGGAGTTTTGAAGAGGTAAAAAAAAAAAAATGTTGGAGTTTTGAAGAGGTAAAAAAAAAAAAAAAATTGGAGTTTTGAAGAGGTAAAAAAAAAAAAAAAAATTGAGTTTTGAAGAGGTAAAAAAAAAAAAATGTTGGAGTTTTGAAGAGATAAAAAAAATAAAAAAAATTGAGTTTTGAAGAGGTAAAAAAAGGAACAAAAAATCAATGTTGGAGTTTTGAAGAGGTAAAAAAAAAAAAAAAAAAGTTGGAGTTTTGAAGAGGTAAAAAAAAAAAATAAAAAAAATTGTGGAGTTTTGAAGAGGTAAAAAAAAAAAAAAAGTTGGAGTTTTGAAGAGGTAAAAAAAATTTAAAAAAATTTGAGTTTTGAAGAGGTAAAAAAAAAAAAAAATGTTGGAGTTTTGAAGAGGTAAAAAAAAAAAGAAAAAAAGTTGGAGTTTTGAAGAGGTAAAAAAAGGAACAAAAAATCAATGTTGGAGTTTTGAAGAGGTAAAAAAAAAATAAAAAAAAGTTGGAGTTTTGAAGAGGTAAAAAAAAAAATAAAAAAAATTGTGGAGTTTTGAAGAGGTAAAAAAAGGAACAAAAAATCAATGTTGGAGTTTTGAAGAGGTAAAAAAAAAAAAAGTTGGAGTTTTGAAGAGGTAAAAAAAAAAAAAAAAAAAATTGTAGAGTTTTGAAGAGGTAAAAAAAAAAAAAAAAGTTGGAGTTTTGAAGAGGTAAAAAAAAAAAAAAAATTTGGAGTTTTGAAGAGGTAAAAAAAGGAACAAAAAAATCAATGTTGGAGTTTTGAAGAGGTAAAAAAAAAAAAAAAAAAAATTGTGGAGTTTTGAAGAGGTAAAAAAAGGAACAAAAAATCAATGTTGGAGTTTTGAAGAGGTAAAAAAAAAAAAAAATGTTGGAGTTTTGAAGAGGTAAAAAATAAAAATAAAAAAAATTGTAGAGTTTTGAAGAGGTAAAAAAAAAAATAAAAAGTTGGAGTTTTGAAGAGGTAAAAAAAAAAATAAAAAAAATTGTAGAGTTTTGAAGAGGTAAAAAAAAATAAAAAGTTGGAGTTTTGAAGAGGTAAAAAAAAAAAAAAAAAAATTGTAGAGTTTTGAAGAGGTAAAAAAAAATAAAAAGTTGGAGTTTTGAAGAGGTAAAAAAATAAAAAATAAAAATTTGTGGAGTTTTGAAGAGGTAAAAAAAGGAACAAAAAATCAATGTTGGAGTTTTGAAGAGGTAAAAAAAAAAAAATGTTGGAGTTTTGAAGAGGTAAAAAAAGGAACAAAAAATCAATTGTGGAGTTTTGAAGAGGTAAAAAAAAAAATAAAAAAAATTGAGTTTTGAAGAGGTAAAAAAAATAAATAAAAAATTGTGGAGTTTTGAAGAGGTAAAAAAAATATAAAAAAAATTGAGTTTTGAAGAGGTAAAAAAAAAAAAAAATTGAGTTTTGAAGAGATAAAAAAAAAAAAAAAAATTGAGTTTTGAAGAGGTAAAAAAAGGAACAAAAAATCAATGTTGGAGTTTTGAAGAGGTAAAAAAAAAAAAATGTTGGAGTTTTGAAGAGGTAAAAAAAGGAACAAAAAATCAATTGTGGAGTTTTGAAGAGGTAAAAAAAAAAAAAAAAAATTGAGTTTTGAAGAGGTAAAAAAAATAAATAAAAATTGTGGAGTTTTGAAGAGGTAAAAAAAATATAAAAAAAATGGAGTTTTGAAGAGGTAAAAAAAAAAAATGGAGTTTTGAAGAGATAAAAAAAAAAAAAAAAAAATTGAGTTTTGAAGAGGTAAAAAAAAAAAATGTTGGAGTTTTGAAGAGGTAAAAAAAGGAACAAAAAATCAATGTTGGAGTTTTGAAGAGGTAAAAAAAAAAAAAAAAAAGTTGGAGTTTTGAAGAGGTAAAAAAAAAAAATAAAAAAATTGTGGAGTTTTGAAGAGGTAAAAAAAAAAAAAATTGTGGAGTTTTGAAGAGGTAAAAAAAAAAATGTACGAGTTTTGAAGAGGTAAAAAAAAAAAAAAAAAAGAGTTTTGAAGAGGTAAAAAAAAAAAAAAAATTGAGTTTTGAAGAGGTAAAAAAAAAAAAAAATGTTGGAGTTTTGAAGAGGTAAAAAAAAAAAAAAAAAATTGTAGAGTTTTGAAGAGGTAAAAAAAATAAAAAGTTGGAGTTTTGAAGAGGTAAAAAAAAAAAAAAAAAAAATTGTGGAGTTTTGAAGAGGTAAAAAAAGGAACAAAAAATCAATGTTGGAGTTTTGAAGAGGTAAAAAAAAAAAAATGTTGGAGTTTTGAAGAGGTAAAAAAAAAAAAAAAAATTGGAGTTTTGAAGAGGTAAAAAAGAAAAAAAAAATTGAGTTTTGAAGAGGTAAAAAAAAAAAAAATGTTGGAGTTTTGAAGAGATAAAAAAAAATAAAAAAATTGAGTTTTGAAGAGGTAAAAAAAGGAACAAAAAATCAATGTTGGAGTTTTGAAGAGGTAAAAAAAAAAAAAAAAAAGTTGGAGTTTTGAAGAGGTAAAAAAAAAAAATAAAAAAATTGTGGAGTTTTGAAGAGGTAAAAAAAAAAAAAAAAGTTGGAGTTTTGAAGAGGTAAAAAAAATTAAAAAAAATTTGAGTTTTGAAGAGGTAAAAAAAAAAAAAAATGTTGGAGTTTTGAAGAGGTAAAAAAAAAAAGAAAAAAAGTTGGAGTTTGAAGAGGTAAAAAAAGGAACAAAAAATCAATGTTGGAGTTTTGAAGAGGTAAAAAAAAATAAAAAAAAGTTGGAGTTTTGAAGAGGTAAAAAAAAAAAATAAAAAAAATTGTGGAGTTTTGAAGAGGTAAAAAAAGGAACAAAAAATCAATGTTGGAGTTTTGAAGAGGTAAAAAAAAAAAAAAGTTGGAGTTTTGAAGAGGTAAAAAAAAAAAAAAAAAAAATTGTAGAGTTTTGAAGAGGTAAAAAAAAAAAAAAAGTTGGAGTTTTGAAGAGGTAAAAAAAAAAAAAAAAAAAATTTGGAGTTTTGAAGAGGTAAAAAAAGGAACAAAAAATCAATGTTGGAGTTTTGAAGAGGTAAAATAAAAAAATAAAAAAAATTGTGGAGTTTTGAAGAGGTAAAAAAAGGAACAAAAAATCAATGTTGGAGTTTTGAAGAGGTAAAAAAAAAAAAAAAAATTGGAGTTTTGAAGAGGTAAAAAAAAAAAAAAGTTGTAGTTTTGAAGAGGTAAAAAAAAAAAAAAAGTTGGAGTTTTGAAGAGGTAAAAAAAAAAAAAAAAAAAAATTGTAGAGTTTTGAAGAGGTAAAAAAAAATAAAAAGTTGGAGTTTTGAAGAGGTAAAAAAAAAAAAAAAAAAAAATTGTAGAGTTTTGAAGAGGTAAAAAAAAGGAACAAAAAATCAATGTTGGAGTTTTGAAGAGGTAAAAAAAAAAAAAAAAATTGGAGTTTTGAAGAGGTAAAAAAAAAAAAAAGTTGTAGTTTTGAAGAGGTAAAAAAAAAAAAAAATTATGGAGTTTTGAAGAGGTAAAAAAAAAAAAAAAGTTGGAGTTTTGAAGAGGTAAAAAAAAAAAAAAAAATTGAGTTTTGAAGAGGTAAAAAAAAAAAAAAAAAATTGGAGTTTTGAAGAGGTAAAAAAAGGAACAAAAAATCAATGTTGGAGTTTTGAAGAGGTAAAAAAAAAAAAATGTTGGAGTTTTGAAGAGGTAAAAAAAAAAAAAAAATTGGAGTTTTGAAGAGGTAAAAAAAAAAAAAGTTGGAGTTTTGAAGAGGTAAAAAAAAAAAATAAAAAAAATTGTAGAGTTTTGAAGAGGTAAAAAAAAAATAAAAAGTTGGAGTTTTGAAGAGGTAAAAAAAAAAAATAAAAAAAATTGTGGAGTTTTGAAGAGGTAAAAAAAGGAACAAAAAATCAATGTTGGAGTTTTGAAGAGGTAAAAAAAAAAAAATGTTGGAGTTTTGAAGAGGTAAAAAAAAAAAAAAAAATTGGAGTTTTGAAGAGGTAAAAAAAAAAAAAAGTTGTAGTTTTGAAGAGGTAAAAAAAAAATTGTGGAGTTTTGAAGAGGTAAAAAAAAAAAAAAAGTTGGAGTTTTGAAGAGGTAAAAAAAAAAAAAAAAATTGAGTTTTGAAGAGGTAAAAAAAAATAAAAAAAAATTGGAGTTTTGAAGAGGTAAAAAAAGGAACAAAAAATCAATGTTGGAGTTTTGAAGAGGTAAAAAAAAAAAAAAAAAAATTGAGTTTTGAAGAGGTAAAAAAAAAAATTAAAAAAAATTGAGTTTTGAAGAGGTAAAAAAAAAAAAAAAGTTGGAGTTTTGAAGAGGTAAAAAAAGGAACAAAAAATCAATGTTGGAGTTTTGAAGAGGTAAAAAAAAAAAAAAATGTTGGAGTTTTGAAGAGGTAAAAAAAATAAATAAAAAATTGTGGAGTTTTGAAGAGGTAAAAAAAATATAAAAAAAATTGAGTTTTGAAGAGGTAAAAAAAAAAAAAATGGAGTTTTGAAGAGATAAAAAAAAATAAAAAAAATTGAGTTTTGAAGAGGTAAAAAAAAAATGTTGGAGTTTTGAAGAGGTAAAAAAAAATTAAAAAAAATTGAGTTTTGAAGAGGTAAAAAAAGGAACAAAAAATCAATGTTGGAGTTTTGAAGAGGTAAAAAAAAAAAAAAAAAGTTGGAGTTTTGAAGAGGTAAAAAAAAAAATAAAAAAAATTGTGGAGTTTTGAAGAGGTAAAAAAAAAAAAAAAAATTGTGGAGTTTTGAAGAGGTAAAAAAAAAATGTACGAGTTTTGAAGAGGTAAAAAAAAAAAAAAAAAATTGAGTTTTGAAGAGGTAAAAAAAAAAAAAAAAATTGAGTTTTGAAGAGGTAAAAAAAAAAAAAAATGTTGGAGTTTTGAAGAGGTAAAAAAAAAAAAAAAAAAATTGTAGAGTTTTGAAGAGGTAAAAAAAATAAAAAGTTGGAGTTTTGAAGAGGTAAAAAAAAAAATAAAAAAAATTGTGGAGTTTTGAAGAGGTAAAAAAAGGAACAAAAAATCAATGTTGGAGTTTTGAAGAGGTAAAAAAAAAAAAAATGTTGGAGTTTTGAAGAGGTAAAAAAAAAAAAAAAAAATTGGAGTTTTGAAGAGGTAAAAAAAAAAAAAAAAAATTGAGTTTTGAAGAGGTAAAAAAAAAAAAAATGTTGGAGTTTTGAAGAGATAAAAAAAAATAAAAAAAATTGAGTTTTGAAGAGGTAAAAAAAGGAACAAAAAATCAATGTTGGAGTTTTGAAGAGGTAAAAAAAAAAAAAAAAAAGTTGGAGTTTTGAAGAGGTAAAAAAAAAAAATAAAAAAAATTGTGGAGTTTTGAAGAGGTAAAAAAAAAAAAAAAGTTGGAGTTTTGAAGAGGTAAAAAAAATTTAAAAAAAATTGAGTTTTGAAGAGGTAAAAAAAAAAAAAAATGTTGGAGTTTTGAAGAGATAAAAAAAAATAAAAAAAATTGAGTTTTGAAGAGGTAAAAAAAGGAACAAAAAATCAATGTTGGAGTTTTGAAGAGGTAAAAAAAAAAAAATGTTGGAGTTTTGAAGAGGTAAAAAAAAAAAAAAAAAATTGGAGTTTTGAAGAGGTAAAAAAAAAAAAAAGTAGTAGTTTTGAAGAGGTAAAAAAAAAAAAAAAATTGTGGAGTTTTGAAGAGGTAAAAAAAAAAAAAAAGTTGGAGTTTTGAAGAGGTAAAAAAAAAAAAAAAAAATTGTGGAGTTTTGAAGAGGTAAAAAAAATATAAAAAAAATTGAGTTTTGAAGAGGTAAAAAAAAAAAAAAATGGAGTTTTGAAGAGATAAAAAAAAAAAAAAAAAAATTGAGTTTTGAAGAGGTAAAAAAAAAAAATGTTGGAGTTTTGAAGAGGTAAAAAAAAAATTAAAAAAAATTGAGTTTTGAAGAGGTAAAAAAAGGAACAAAAAATCAATGTTGGAGTTTTGAAGAGGTAAAAAAAAAAAAAAAAAAGTTGGAGTTTTGAAGAGGTAAAAAAAAAAAATAAAAAAAATTGTGGAGTTTTGAAGAGGTAAAAAAAAAAAAAAAAATTGAGTTTTGAAGAGGTAAAAAAAAAAAAAAATGTTGGAGTTTTGAAGAGATAAAAAAAAATAAAAAAAATTGAGTTTTGAAGAGGTAAAAAAAGGAACAAAAAATCAATGTTGGAGTTTTGAAGAGGTAAAAAAAAAAAAAAAAAAGTTGGAGTTTTGAAGAGGTAAAAAAAAAAAATAAAAAAAATTGTGGAGTTTTGAAGAGGTAAAAAAAAAAAAAAAGTTGGAGTTTTGAAGAGGTAAAAAAAATTTAAAAAAAATTGAGTTTTGAAGAGGTAAAAAAAAAAAAAATGTTGGAGTTTCGAAGAGGTAAAAAAAAAAAGAAAAAAAGTTGGAGTTTTGAAGAGGTAAAAAAAGGAACAAAAAATCAATGTTGGAGTTTTGAAGAGGTAAAAAAAGGAACAAAAAATCAATGTTGGAGTTTTGAAGAGGTAAAAAAAAAATAAAAAAAATTGAGTTTTGAAGAGGTAAAAAAAGGAACAAAAAATCAATGTTGGAGTTTTGAAGAGGTAAAAAAAAAAAATAAAAAAAATTGTGGAGTTTTGAAGAGGTAAAAAAAAAAAAAAAGTTGGAGTTTTGAAGAGGTAAAAAAAATTTTAAAAAAATTGAGTTTTGAAGAGGTAAAAAAAAAAAAAAATGTTGGAGTTTCGAAGAGGTAAAAAAAAAAAGAAAAAAAGTTGGAGTTTTGAAGAGGTAAAAAAAGGAACAAAAAATCAATGTTGGAGTTTTGAAGAGGTAAAAAAAAAATAAAAAAAAGTTGGAGTTTTGAAGAGGTAAAAAAAAAAAATAAAAAAAATTGTGGAGTTTTGAAGAGGTAAAAAAAGGAACAAAAAATCAATGTTGGAGTTTTGAAGAGGTAAAAAAAAAAAAAATGTTGGAGTTTTGAAGAGGTAAAAAATAAAAATAAAAAAAATTGTAGAGTTTTGAAGAGGTAAAAAAAAATAAAAAGTTGGAGTTTTGAAGAGGTAAAAAAAAAAAAAAAAAAAAATTGTAGAGTTTTGAAGAGGTAAAAAAAAATAAAAAGTTGGAGTTTTGAAGAGGTAAAAAAAAAAAATAAAAAAAATTGTAGAGTTTTGAAGAGGTAAAAAAAAATAAAAAGTTGGAGTTTTGAAGAGGTAAAAAAAAAAATAAAAAAAATTGTGGAGTTTTGAAGAGGTAAAAAAAGGAACAAAAAATCAATGTTGGAGTTTTGAAGAGGTAAAAAAAAAAAATGTTGGAGTTTTGAAGAGGTAAAAAAAAAAAAAAAAAATTGGAGTTTTGAAGAGGTAAAAAAAAAAAAAAAGTTGGAGTTTTGAAGAGGTAAAAAAAAAAAAAAAAATTGAGTTTTGAAGAGGTAAAAAAAAAAAAAAAAAATTGGAGTTTTGAAGAGGTAAAAAAAGGAACAAAAATCAATGTTGGAGTTTTGAAGAGGTAAAAAAAAAAAAAAATGTTGGAGTTTTGAAGAGGTAAAAAAAATAAATAAAAAATTGTGGAGTTTTGAAGAGGTAAAAAAAATATAAAAAAAATTGAGTTTTGAAGAGGTAAAAAAAAAAAAAAATGGAGTTTTGAAGAGATAAAAAAAAAAAAAAAAATTGAGTTTTGAAGAGGTAAAAAAAAAAAATGTTGGAGTTTTGAAGAGGTAAAAAAAAAATTAAAAAAAATTGAGTTTTGAAGAGGTAAAAAAAGGAACAAAAAATCAATGTTGGAGTTTTGAAGAGGTAAAAAAAAAAAAAAAATTGTGGAGTTTTGAAGAGGTAAAAAAAAAAATGTACGAGTTTTGAAGAGGTAAAAAAAAAATAAAAAATTTGGAGTTTTGAATAGGTAAAAAAAAAAAAAAAAATTGTGGAGTTTTGAAGAGGTAAAAAAAAAAATGTACGAGTTTTGAAGAGGTAAAAAAAAAAAAAAAAAATTGAGTTTTGAAGAGGTAAAAAAAAAAAAAAAAATTGAGTTTTGAAGAGGTAAAAAAAAAAAAAAAGTTGGAGTTTTGAAGAGGTAAAAAAAGGAACAAAAAAAAAATGTTGGAGTTTTGAAGAGGTAAAAAAAATAAATAAAAAATTGTGGAGTTTTGAAGAGGTAAAAAAAATATAAAAAAATTTGAGTTTTGAAGAGGTAAAAAAAAAAAAATGTTGGAGTTTTGAAGAGATAAAAAAAAAAAAAAAAAATTTGAGTTTTGAAGAGGTAAAAAAAAAAAAAAATGTTGGAGTTTTGAAGAGGTAAAAAAATATATATATATTTTGGAGTTTTGAAGAGGTAAAAAAAAAAAAAGTTGGAGTTTTGAATAGGTAAAAAAAATAAAAAATAAATTGTGGAGTTTTGAAGAGGTAAAAAAAAAATAAAAAATTTGGAGTTTTGAAGAGGTAAAAAAAAAAAAAAATGTACGAGTTTTGAAGAGGTAAAAAAAAAAAAAAAAAAATTGAGTTTTGAAGAGGTAAAAAAAAAAAAAAAAAAGTTGGAGTTTTGAAGAGGTAAAAAAAGGAACAAAAAATCAATGTTGGAGTTTTGAAGAGGTAAAAAAAAAAAAAAATGTTGGAGTTTTGAAGAGGTAAAAAAAATAAATAAAAAATTGTGGAGTTTTGAAGAGGTAAAAAAAATATAAAAAAATTTGAGTTTTGAAGAGGTAAAAAAAAAAAAATGTTGGAGTTTTGAAGAGATAAAAAAAAAAAAAAAAAAAATTGAGTTTTGAAGAGGTAAAAAAAAAAAAAATGTTGGAGTTTTGAAGAGATAAAAAAAAAAAAAAAAATTGAGTTTTGAAGAGGTAAAAAAAAAAAAAAATTTGTGGAGTTTTGAAGAGGTAAAAAAAGGAACAAAAAATCAATGTTGGAGTTTTGAAGAGGTAAAAAAAAAAAAAAAAAAAAATTGTGGAGTTTTGAAGAGGTAAAAAAAGGAACAAAAATTCAATGTTGGAGTTTTGAAGAGGTAAAAAAAAAAAAAAAAAAAGTTGGAGTTTTGACGAGGTAAAAAAAAATAAAACATTGAGTTTTGAAGAGGTAAAAAAAAAAAAAAAAAAAAAATTTGGAGTTTTGAAGAGGTAAAAAAAGGAACAAAAAATCAATGTTGGAGTTTTGAAGAGGTAAAAAAATATATATATATTTTGGAGTTTTGAAGAGGTAAAAAAAAAAAAAGTTGGAGTTTTGAATAGGTAAAAAAAATAAAAAATAAATTGTGGAGTTTTGAAGAGGTAAAAAAAAAAAAAAAAATTGAGTTTTGAAGAGGTAAAAAAAAAAAAAAAGTTGGAGTTTTGAAGAGGTAAAAAAAGGAACAAAAAATCAATGTTGGAGTTTTGAAGAGGTAAAAAAAAAAAAAAATGTTGGAGTTTTGAAGAGGTAAAAAAAATAAATAAAAAATTGTGGAGTTTTGAAGAGGTAAAAAAAATATAAAAAAATTTGAGTTTTGAAGAGGTAAAAAAAAAAAAATGTTGGAGTTTTGAAGAGATAAAAAAAAAAAAAAAAAAATTTGAGTTTTGAAGAGGTAAAAAAAAAAAAAATGTTGGAGTTTTGAAGAGATAAAAAAAAAAAAAAAAAATTGAGTTTTGAAGAGGTAAAAAAAATAAATAAAAAAAATTTGGAGTTTTGAAGAGGTAAAAAAAGGAACAAAAAATCAATGTTGGAGTTTTGAAGAGGTAAAAAAAAAAAAGTTGGAGTTTTGAAGAGGTAAAAAAAAAAAAAAAAAAAAATTGTGGAGTTTTGAAGAGGTAAAAAAAGGAACAAAAATTCAATGTTGGAGTTTTGAAGAGGTAAAAAAAAAAAAAAAAAAAGTTGGAGTTTTGACGAGGTAAAAAAAAATAAAACATTGAGTTTTGAAGAGGTAAAAAAAAAAAAAAAAAAAAAATTTGGAGTTTTGAAGAGGTAAAAAAAGGAACAAAAAATCAATGTTGGAGTTTTGAAGAGGTAAAAAATATATATATATTTTGGAGTTTTGAAGAGGTAAAAAAAAAAAAAGTTGGAGTTTTGAATAGGTAAAAAAAATAAAAAATAAATTGTGGAGTTTTGAAGAGGTAAAAAAAAAATAAAAAATTTGGAGTTTTGAAGAGGTAAAAAAAAAAAATGTTGGAGTTTTGAATAGGTAAAAAAAAAAAAAATTTGGAGTTTTGAAGAGGTAAAAAAAAAAAAAAATTGTGGAGTTTTGAAGAGGTAAAAAAAAAAAAAAAAAAATTGAGTTTTGAAGAGGTAAAAAAAAAAAATTGAGTTTTGAAGAGGTAAAAAAAGGAACAAAAAATCAATGTTGGAGTTTTGAAGAGGTAAAAAAAAAAAAAAAAAAAATTGAGTTTTGAAGAGGTAAAAAAAAAAAAAAAGTTGGAGTTTTGAAGAGGTAAAAAAAGGAACAAAAAATCAATGTTGGAGTTTTGAAGAGGTAAAAAAAAATAAAAAGTTGGAGTTTTGAAGAGGTAAAAAAAAAAAAAAAAAAAATTGTGGAGTTTTGAAGAGGTAAAAAAAGGAACAAAAAATCAATGTTGGAGTTTTGAAGAGGTAAAAAAAAAAAAAAGAAAATTGAGTTTTGAAGAGGTAAAAAAAGGAACAAAAAATCAATGTTGGAGTTTTGAAGAGGTAAAAAAAAAAAAAAATGTTGGAGTTTTGAAGAGGTAAAAAAAAAAAAAAAAAAATTGTGGAGTTTTGAAGAGGTAAAAAAAAAAAAAAAAAAATTTAGGAGTTTTGAAGAGGTAAAAAAAAAAAAAATTTGGAGTTTTGAAGAGGTAAAAAAAAAAAAAAATTGTGGAGTTTTGAAGAGGTAAAAAAAAAAAAAAGAGTTTTGAAGAGGTAAAAAAAGGAACAAAAAATCAATGTTGGAGTTTTGAAGAGGTAAAAAAAAAAAAAAAAAAAGTTGGAGTTTTGAAGAGGTAAAAAAAGGAACAAAAAATCAATGTTGGAGTTTTGAAGAGGTAAAAAAAAAAAAAAAAAAATTGAGTTTTGAAGAGGTAAAAAAAAAAAAAAAGTTGGAGTTTTGAAGAGGTAAAAAAAGGAACAAAAAATCAATGTTGGAGTTTTGAAGAGGTAAAAAAAAATAAAAAGTTGGAGTTTTGAAGAGGTAAAAAAAAAAAAAAAAAAATTGTGGAGTTTTGAAGAGGTAAAAAAAGGAACAAAAAATCAATGTTGGAGTTTTGAAGAGGTAAAAAAAAAAAAAAGAAAATTGAGTTTTGAAGAGGTAAAAAAAGGAACAAAAAATCAATGTTGGAGTTTTGAAGAGGTAAAAAAAAAAAAAAAATGTTGGAGTTTTGAAGAGGTAAAAAAAAAAAAAAAAAAATTGTGGAGTTTTGAAGAGGTAAAAAAAATATAAAAAGAAATTGAGTTTTGAAGAGGTAAAAAAAAAAAAAAAGTTGGAGTTTTGAAGAGGTAAAAAAAGGAA
Source organism: Callionymus lyra (assembly GCF_982586985.1). Classification (NCBI taxonomy): domain Eukaryota; kingdom Metazoa; phylum Chordata; class Actinopteri; order Syngnathiformes; family Callionymidae; genus Callionymus; species Callionymus lyra. The sequence goes on from NW_028258617.1 coordinate 37,941, forward strand.
CAAAAAATCAATGTTGGAGTTTTGAAGAGGTAAAAAAAAAAAAAAATGTTGGAGTTTTGAAGAGGTAAAAAAAATAAAAAAAAATTGTGGAGTTTTGAAGAGGTAAAAAAAATAAAAAAAATTTGAGTTTTGAAGAGGTAAAAAAAAAAAAAAATGTTGGAGTTTTGAAGAGATAAAAAAAAAAAAAAAATTTGAGTTTTGAAGAGGTAAAAAAAAAATCAATGTTGGAGTTTTGAAGAGGTAAAAAAAAAATAAAAAAAAATTGAGTTTTGAAGAGGTAAAAAAAAAAAAAAAAAAAAATTGAGTTTTGAAGAGGTAAAAAAAAAAAAAAAGTTGGAGTTTTGAAGAGGTAAAAAAAGGAACAAAAAATCAATGTTGGAGTTTTGAAGAGGTAAAAAAAAAAAAAAATGTTGGAGTTTTGAAGAGGTAAAAAAAATAAATAAAAAATTGTGGAGTTTTGAAGAGGTAAAAAAAATATAAAAAAATTTGAGTTTTGAAGAGGTAAAAAAAAAAAAATGTTGGAGTTTTGAAGAGATAAAAAAAAAAAAAAAAAAATTGAGTTTTGAAGAGGTAAAAAAAAAAAAAAATGTTGGAGTTTTGAAGAGATAAAAAAAAAAAAAAAATTGAGTTTTGAAGAGGTAAAAAAAAAATTAAAAAAAATTGAGTTTTGAAGAGGTAAAAAAAGGAACAAAAAATCAATGTTGGAGTTTTGAAGAGGTAAAAAAAAAAAAAAAAAAGTTGGAGTTTTGAAGAGGTAAAAAAAATAAATAAAAAAAATTGTGGAGTTTTGAAGAGGTAAAAAAAAAAAAAAAAAATTGTGGAGTTTTGAAGAGGTAAAAAAAAAATGTACGAGTTTTGAAGAGGTAAAAAAAAAAAAAATGTTGGAGTTTTGAAGAGGTAAAAAAAAAAAAAAGTTGGAGTTTTGAAGAGGTTAAAAAAAAAAAAAAGTTGGAGTTTTGAAGAGGTAAAAAAAAAAAAAAAAAATTGAGTTTTGAAGAGGTAAAAAAAAAAAAAAAAAAAAATTGGAGTTTTGAAGAGGTAAAAAAAGGAACAAAAAATCAATGTTGGAGTTTTGAAGAGGTAAAAAAAAAAAAAATGTTGGAGTTTTGAAGAGGTAAAAAAAAAAAAAAGTTGGAGTTTTGAAGAGGTAAAAAAAGGAACAAAAAATCAATGTTGGAGTTTTGAAGAGGTAAAAAAAAAAAAAAAAAAATTGAGTTTTGAAGAGGTAAAAAAAAAAAAAAAAAAAAAATTGGAGTTTTGAAGAGGTAAAAAAAGGAACAAAAAATCAATGTTGGAGTTTTGAAGAGGTAAAAAAAAAAAAAAAAAAATTGAGTTTTGAAGAGGTAAAAAAAAAAAAAAAGTTGGAGTTTTGAAGAGGTAAAAAAAGGAACAAAAAATCAATGTTGGAGTTTTGAAGAGGTAAAAAAAAAAAAAATGTTGGAGTTTTGAAGAGGTAAAAAAAATAAATAAAAAATTGTGGAGTTTTGAAGAGGTAAAAAAAATATAAAAAAATGAGTTTTGAAGAGGTAAAAAAAAAAAAAATGTTGGAGTTTTGAAGAGATAAAAAAAAAAAAAAAAAATTGAGTTTTGAAGAGGTAAAAAAAAAAAAAATGTTGGAGTTTTGAAGAGATAAAAAAAAAAAAAAAAAAATTTAGTTTTGAAGAGGTAAAAAAAAAAAATGTTGGAGTTTTGAAGAGGTAAAAAAAAAAATAAAAAAAATTGAGTTTTGAAGAGGTAAAAAAAAAAAAAAAAAAATTGTGGAGTTTTGAAGAGGTAAAAAAAAATAAAAAATTGTGGAGTTTTGAAGAGGTAAAAAAAAAAAAAATGTAGGAGTTTTGAAGAGGTAAAAAAAAAATAAAAAAAAAATTGTGGAGTTTTGAAGAGGTAAAAAAAGGAAAAAAAATCAATGTTGGAGTTTTGAAGAGGTAAAAAAAAATAAAATGTTGGAGTTTTGAAGAGGTAAAAAAAAAAAAAAATTGGAGTTTTGAAGAGGTAAAAAAAAAAAAAAATTGGAGTTTTGAAGAGGTAAAAAAAAAAAAAAAAATTGGAGTTTTGAAGAGGAAAAAGAAAAAAAAAATTGTGGAGTTTTGAAGAGGTAAAAAAAAGGAACAAAAAATCAATGTTGGAGTTTTGAAGAGGTAAAAAAAATAATAATAATTGAGTTTTGAAGAGGTAAAAAAAAAAAAAAAAATTTTGGAGTTTTGAAGAGGTAAAAAAAAATAAAAAAAAATGTGGAGTTTTGAAGAGGTAAAAAAAAAAAAAAAAAAAAAATTGTGGAGTTTTGAAGAGGTAAAAAAAAAAAAAAAAAAATTGAGTTTTGAAGAGGTAAAAAAAAAAATAAAAAAAATTGAGTTTTGAAGAGGTAAAAAAAAAAAATTGAGTTTTGAAGAGGTAAAAAAAGGAACAAAAAAATTTTTTGGAGTTTTGAAGAGGTAAAAAAAAAAAAAATGTTGGAGTTTTGAAGAGGTAAAAAAAAAAAAAAAAAAATTGTGGAGTTTTGAAGAGGTAAAAAAAACATTAAAAAAAATTGAGTTTTGAAGAGGTAAAAAAAAAAAAATGTTGGAGTTTTGAAGAGATAAAAAAAAAAAAATTTGAGTTTTGAAGAGGTAAAAAAAAAATGTAGGAGTTTTGAAGAGGTAAAAAAAAAAAAAAAAAAAAAATTGTGGAGTTTTGAAGAGGTAAAAAAAGGAACAAAAAATCAATGTTGGAGTTTTGAAGAGGTAAAAAAAAAAAATAATAAAAATTGTGGAGTTTTGAAGAGGTAAAAAAAAAAAAAAAGTTGGAGTTTTGAAGAGGTAAAAAAAAAAAAAAAAAAATTGAGTTTTGAAGAGGTAAAAAAAAAAAAAAAAAAAATTGGAGTTTTGAAGAGGTAAAAAAAGGAACAACAAATCAATGTTGGAGTTTTGAAGAGGTAAAAAAAAAATAAAAAAAAAATTGAGTTTTGAAGAGGTAAAAAAAAAATAAATGTTGGAGTTTTGAAGAAGTAAAAAAAAAAATAAAAAAAAAATTGTAGAGTTTTGAAGAGGTAAAAAAAAAAAAAAATGTTGGAGTTTTGAAGAGGTAAAAAAAAAAAAAAAAATTGTGGAGTTTTGAAGAGGTAAAAAAAAATGTAGGAGTTTTGAAGAGGTAAAAAAAAAAAAAAATGTTGGAGTTTTGAAGAAGTAAAAAAAAAAATTAAAAAAAAATTGTGGAGTTTTGAATAGGTAAAAAAAAAATGTAGGAGTTTTGAAGAGGTAAAAAAAAATAAAAAGTTGGAGTTTTGAAGAGGAAAAAAAAAAAAAAAAAAAAAAAAAAAAAAAAAAAATTGTAGAGTTTTGAAGAGGTAAAAAAAATAAAAGGTTGGAGTTTTGAAGAGGTAAAAAAAAAAAAAAAAAAAAATTGTGGAGTTTTGAAGAGGTAAAAAAAAAAAAAAAGTTGGAGTTTTGAAGAGGTAAAAAAAATTAAAAAAAATTTGAGTTTTGAAGAGGTAAAAAAAAAAAAAATGTTGGAGTTTTGAAGAGATTAAAAAAATAAAAAAAAAATTGAGTTTTGAAGAGGTAAAAAAAAAAAATTGAGTTTTGAAGAGGTAAAAAAAGGAACAAAAAATCAATGTTGGAGTTTTGAAGAGGTAAGAAAAAAAAAAAAAAAGTTGGAGTTTTGAAGAGGTAAAAAAAGGAACAAAAAATCAATGTTGGAGTTTTGAAGAGGTAAAAAAAAAATAAAAAAAAAAGTTGGAGTTTTGAAGAGGTAAAAAAAAAAAAAAAAAAAAAATTGTAGAGTTTTGAAGAGGTAAAAAAAAAAAAAAAGTTGGAGTTTTGAAGAGGTAAAAAAAAAAAAAAAAAATTTGGAGTTTTGAAGAGGTAAAAAAAGGAACAAAAAATCAATGTTGGAGTTTTGAAGAGGTAAAAAAAAAAAATAAAAAAAATTGTGGAGTTTTGAAGAGGAAAAAAAGGAACAAAAAATCAATGTTGGAGTTTTGAAGAGGTAAAAAAAAAAAAAAAAAAGTTGGAGTTTTGAAGAGGTAAAAAAAAAAAAAAAGTTGGAGTTTTGAAGAGGTAAAAAAAGGAACAAAAAATCAATGTTGGAGTTTTGAAGAGGTAAAAAAAAAAAAAATGTTGGAGTTTTGAAGAGGTAAAAAATAAAAATAAAAAAAAATTGTAGAGTTTTGAAGAGGTAAAAAAAAAAAAAAATGTTGGAGTTTTGAAGAGGTAAAAAAAAATAAAAAGTTGGAGTTTTGAAGAGGTAAAAAAAAAAAAAAAAAATTTGAGTTTTGAAGAGGTAAAAAAAAAAAAAATGTTGGAGTTTTGAAGAGGTAAAAAAAATTAAAAAAAAATTGAGTTTTGAAGAGGTAAAAAAAAAAAAAATGTTGGAGTTTTGAAGAGGTAAAAAAAGGAACAAAAAATCAATGTTGGAGTTTTGAAGAGGTAAAAAAAAAAAAAAAAAAAATTGAGTTTTGAAGAGGTAAAAAAAAAAAAAAAGTTGGAGTTTTGAAGAGGTAAAAAAAGGAACAAAAAATCAATGTTGGAGTTTTGAAGAGGTAAAAAAAAATAAAAAGTTGGAGTTTTGAAGAGGTAAAAAAAAAAAAAAAAAAAATTGTGGAGTTTTGAAGAGGTAAAAAAAGGAACAAAAAATCAATGTTGGAGTTTTGAAGAGGTAAAAAAAAAAAAAAGAAAATTGAGTTTTGAAGAGGTAAAAAAAGGAACAAAAAATCAATGTTGGAGTTTTGAAGAGGTAAAAAAAAAAAAAAATGTTGGAGTTTTGAAGAGGTAAAAAAAAAAAAAAAAAAATTGTGGAGTTTTGAAGAGGTAAAAAAAAAAAAAAAAAAATTTAGGAGTTTTGAAGAGGTAAAAAAAAAAAAAATTTGGAGTTTTGAAGAGGTAAAAAAAAAAAAAAATTGTGGAGTTTTGAAGAGGTAAAAAAAAATAAAAAAAAAATTGAGTTTTGAAGAGGTAAAAAAAAAAAATTGAGTTTTGAAGAGGTAAAAAAAAAAAAAAAAAATTTGAGTTTTGAAGAGGTAAAAAAAAAAAATTGAGTTTTGAAGAGGTAAAAAAAGGAACAAAAAATCAATGTTGGAGTTTTGAAGAGGTAAAAAAAAAAAAAAAAAAAGTTGGAGTTTTGAAGAGGTAAAAAAAGGAACAAAAAATCAATGTTGGAGTTTTGAAGAGGTAAAAAAAATATAAAAAAAAGTTGGAGTTTTGAAGAGGTAAAAAAAAAAAATAAAAAAAATTGTGGAGTTTTGAAGAGGTAAAAAAAGGAACAAAAAATCAATGTTGGAGTTTTGAAGAGGTAAAAAAATATATATATATTTTGGAGTTTTGAAGAGGTAAAAAAAAAAAAAGTTGGAGTTTTGAATAGGTAAAAAAAATAAAAAATAAATTGTGGAGTTTTGAAGAGGTAAAAAAAAAATAAAAAATTTGGAGTTTTGAAGAGGTAAAAAAAAAAAATGTTGGAGTTTTGAATAGGTAAAAAAAAAAAAAAAAAAATTGTGGAGTTTTGAAGAGGTAAAAAAAAAAAAAAAAAAATTTAGGAGTTTTGAAGAGGTAAAAAAAAAAAAATTTGGAGTTTTGAAGAGGTAAAAAAAAAAAAAAATTGTGGAGTTTTGAAGAGGTAAAAAAAAAAAAAAAAAAAATTGAGTTTTGAAGAGGTAAAAAAAAAAAATTGAGTTTTGAAGAGGTAAAAAAAGGAACAAAAAATCAATGTTGGAGTTTTGAAGAGGTAAAAAAAAATAAAAAGTTGGAGTTTTGAAGAGGTAAAAAAAAAAAAAAAAAAAAATTGTGGAGTTTTGAAGAGGTAAAAAAAGGAACAAAAAATCAATGTTGGAGTTTTGAAGAGGTAAAAAAAAAAAAAAGAAAATTGAGTTTTGAAGAGGTAAAAAAAGGAACAAAAAATCAATGTTGGAGTTTTGAAGAGGTAAAAAAAAAAAAAAATGTTGGAGTTTTGAAGAGGTAAAAAAAAATAAAAAAAAATTGTGGAGTTTTGAAGAGGTAAAAAAAAAATAAAAAAAATTTAGGAGTTTTGAAGAGGTAAAAAAAAAAAAAAATTGTGGAGTTTTGAAGAGGTAAAAAAAAAAAAAAAAAAATTGAGTTTTGAAGAGGTAAAAAAAAAAAATTGAGTTTTGAAGAGGTAAAAAAAGGAACAAAAAATCAATGTTGGAGTTTTGAAGAGGTAAAAAAAAAAAGAAAAAAAAGTTGGAGTTTTGAAGAGGTAAAAAAAGGAACAAAAAATCAATGTTGGAGTTTTGAAGAGGTAAAAAAAAAAAAAAAAAAAATTGAGTTTTGAAGAGGTAAAAAAAAAAAAAAAGTTGGAGTTTTGAAGAGGTAAAAAAAGGAACAAAAAATCAATGTTGGAGTTTTGAAGAGGTAAAAAAAAATAAAAAGTTGGAGTTTTGAAGAGGTAAAAAAAAAAAAAAAAAAAATTGTGGAGTTTTGAAGAGGTAAAAAAAGGAACAAAAAATCAATGTTGGAGTTTTGAAGAGGTAAAAAAAAAAAAAAGAAAATTGAGTTTTGAAGAGGTAAAAAAAGGAACAAAAAATCAATGTTGGAGTTTTGAAGAGGTAAAAAAAAAAAAAAATGTTGGAGTTTTGAAGAGGTAAAAAAAAAAAAAAATAATTGTGGAGTTTTGAAGAGGTAAAAAAAATATAAAAAGAAATTGAGTTTTGAAGAGGTAAAAAAAAAAAAATGTTGGAGTTTTGAAGAGGTAAAAAAAAAAAAGAAATTGAGTTTTGAAGAGGTAAAAAAAAAAAAAAATGTTGGAGTTTTGAAGAGATAAAAAAAAAAAAATGGAGTTTTGAAGAGGTAAAAAAAAAAAAAAAGAAAATTGTGGAGGTAAAAAAAAAAAAAAATTTAGGAGTTTTGAAGAGGTAAAAAAAAAAAAAAAAAGTTGGAGTTTTGAAGAGGTAAAAAAAAAAAAAAAAAAATTTGGAGTTTTGAAGAGGTAAAAAAAAAAAAAAAAAAATTGTGGAGTTTTGAAGAGGTAAAAAAAGGAACAAAAAATCAATGTTGGAGTTTTGAAGAGGTAAAAAAAAAAAAAAAATTGAGTTTTGAAGAGGTAAAAAAAATAATTAAATGTTGGAGTTTTGAAGAGGTAAAAAAAAAAAAAGTTGGAGTTTTGAAGAGGTAAAAAAAAAAAAAAAAGTTGGAGTTTTGAAGAGGTAAAAAAAGGAACAAAAAATCAATGTTGGAGTTTTGAAGAGGTAAAAAAAAAAAAAAAATTGAGTTTTGAAGAGGTAAAAAAAATAATTAAATTTTGGAGTTTTGAAGAGGTAAAAAAAAAAAAGTTGGAGTTTTGAAGAGGTAAAAAAAAAATAAAAAAAAATTGGAGTTTTGAAGAGGTAAAAAAAAAAAAATTTGGAGTTTTGAAGAGGTAAAAAAAAAAAATTGTGGAGTTTTGAAGAGGTAAAAAAAATATATATAAAAAAATTTGGAGTTTTGAAGAGGTAAAAAAAGGAACAAACAATCAATGTTGGAGTTTTGAAGAGGTAAAAAAAAAAAAAAATGTTGGAGTTTTGAAGAGGTAAAAAAAAAAAAAAAAAAAAATTGTAGAGTTTTGAAGAGGTAAAAAAAAATAAAAAGTTGGAGTTTTGAAGAGGTAAAAAAAAAAAAAAAAAAAAATTGTGGAGTTTTGAAGAGGTAAAAAAAGGAACAAAAAATCAATGTTGGAGTTTTGAAGAGGTAAAAAAAAAAAAAAGAGTTTTGAAGAGGTAAAAAAAAAAAAAAAATTTAGGAGTTTTGAATAGGTAAAAAAAAAAAAAAAAATTGTGGAGTTTTGAAGAGGTAAAAAAAAAAAAAAGTTGGAGTTTTGAAGAGGTAAAAAAAAAAAAAATTGTGGAGTTTTGAAGAGGTAAAAAAAAAAAAAATTTGGAGTTTTGAAGAGGTAAAAAAAAAAAAAGTTGGAGTTTTGAAGAGGTAAAAAAAAAAAAAAAAGTTGGAGTTTTGAAGAGGTAAAAAAAGGAACAAAAAATCAATGTTGGAGTTTTGCAGAGGTAAAAAAAAAAAAAAAAAAATTGTGGAGTTTTGAAGAGGTAAAAAAAATATAAAAAGAAATTGAGTTTTGAAGAGGTAAAAAAAAAAAAATGTTGGAGTTTTGAAGAGGTAAAAAAAAAAAAGAAATTGAGTTTTGAAGAGGTAAAAAAAAAAAAAAATGTTGGAGTTTTGAAGAGATAAAAAAAAAAAAATGGAGTTTTGAAGAGGTAAAAAAAAAAAAAAAGAAAATTGTGGAGGTAAAAAAAAAAAAAAATTTAGGAGTTTTGAAGAGGTAAAAAAAAAAAAAAAAGTTGGAGTTTTGAAGAGGTAAAAAAAAAAAAAAAAAAAATTTGGAGTTTTGAAGAGGTAAAAAAAAAAAAAAAAAATTGTGGAGTTTTGAAGAGGTAAAAAAAGGAACAAAAAATCAATGTTGGAGTTTTGAAGAGGTAAAAAAAAAAAAAAAATTGAGTTTTGAAGAGGTAAAAAAAATAATTAAATGTTGGAGTTTTGAAGAGGTAAAAAAAAAAAAAGTTGGAGTTTTGAAGAGGTAAAAAAAAAAAAAAAAGTTGGAGTTTTGAAGAGGTAAAAAAAGGAACAAAAAATCAATGTTGGAGTTTTGAAGAGGTAAAAAAAAAAAAAAAATTGAGTTTTGAAGAGGTAAAAAAAATAATTAAATTTTGGAGTTTTGAAGAGGTAAAAAAAAAAAAAGTTGGAGTTTTGAAGAGGTAAAAAAAAAATAAAAAAAAATTGGAGTTTTGAAGAGGTAAAAAAAAAAAAATTTGGAGTTTTGAAGAGGTAAAAAAAAAAAATTGTGGAGTTTTGAAGAGGTAAAAAAAATATATATAAAAAAATTTGGAGTTTTGAAGAGGTAAAAAAAGGAACAAACAATCAATGTTGGAGTTTTGAAGAGGTAAAAAAAAAAAAAAATGTTGGAGTTTTGAAGAGGTAAAAAAAAAAAAAAAAAAAAATTGTAGAGTTTTGAAGAGGTAAAAAAAAATAAAAAGTTGGAGTTTTGAAGAGGTAAAAAAAAAAAAAAAAAAAAATTGTGGAGTTTTGAAGAGGTAAAAAAAGGAACAAAAAATCAATGTTGGAGTTTTGAAGAGGTAAAAAAAAAAAAAAGAGTTTTGAAGAGGTAAAAAAAAAAAAAAATTTTAGGAGTTTTGAATAGGTAAAAAAAAAAAAAAAAATTGTGGAGTTTTGAAGAGGTAAAAAAAAAAAAAGTTGGAGTTTTGAAGAGGTAAAAAAAAAAAAAATTGTGGAGTTTTGAAGAGGTAAAAAAAAAAAAAATTTGGAGTTTTGAAGAGGTAAAAAAAAAAAAAGTTGGAGTTTTGAAGAGGTAAAAAAAAAAAAAAAAGTTGGAGTTTTGAAGAGGTAAAAAAAGGAACAAAAAATCAATGTTGGAGTTTTGCAGAGGTAAAAAAAAAAAAAAAAAAATAGTGGAGTTTTGAATAGGTAAAAAAAAATAAAAAAAATTGGAGTTTTGAAGAGGTAAAAAAAAAAAAAATTTGGAGTTTTGAAGAGGTAAAAAAAAAAAAAGTTGGAGTTTTGAAGAGGTAAAAAAAAAAAAAAAAATTGTGGAGTTTTGAAGAGGTAAAAAAAGGAACAAAAAATCAATGTTGGAGTTTTGCAGAGGTAAAAAAAAAAAAAAAAAAAATTGTGGAGTTTTGAAGAGGTAAAAAAAAAAAAAAAATTTAGGAGTTTTGAATAGGTAAAAAAAAAATAAAAAAAATTGGAGTTTTGAAGAGGTAAAAAAAAAAAAAAGTTGGAGTTTTGAAGAGGTAAAAAAAAAAAAAATGTTGGAGTTTTGAAGAGGTAAAAAAAAAAAAAAAAAAAAAATTGTAGAGTTTTGAAGAGGTAAAAAAAAATAAAAAGTTGGAAATTTGAAGAGGTAAAAAAAAAAAAAAAAAAAAAATTGTGGAGTTTTGAAGTGGTAAAAAAAGGAACAAAAAATCAATGTTGGAGTTTTGAAGAGGTAAAAAAAAAAAAAAAATTGAGTTTTGAAGAGGTAAAAAAAAAAAAAAAATTTTGGAGTTTTGAAGAGGTAAAAAAAAAAAAAAAAATTGTGGAGTTTTGAAGAGGTAAAAAAAGGAACAAAAAATCAATGTTGGAGTTTTGAAGAGGTAAAAAAAAAAAAAAAAAGTTGGAGTTTTGAAGAGGTAAAAAAAATATATAAAAAAAATTGTGGAGTTTTGAAGAGGTAAAAAAAGGAACAAAAAATCAATGTTGGAGTTTTGAAGAGGTAAAAAAAAAAAAAAAAAAATTTGGAGTTTTGAAGAGGTAAAAAAAAAAAAAAAAAATTGTGGAGTTTTGAAGAGGTAAAAAAAGGAACAAAAAATCAATGTTGGAGTTTTGAAGAGGTAAAAAAAAAAAAAAAATTGAGTTTTGAAGAGGTAAAAAAAATAATTAAATTTTGGAGTTTTGAAGAGGTAAAAAAAAAAAAAAAAAATTGTGGAGTTTTGAAGAGGTAAAAAAAGGAACAAAAAATCAATGTTGGAGTTTTGAAGAGGTAAAAAAAAAAAAAAAAAAGTTGGAGTTTTGAAGAGGTAAAAAAAATATATAAAAAAAATTGTGGAGTTTTGAAGAGGTAAAAAAAGGAACAAAAAATCAATGTTGGAGTTTTGAAGAGGTAAAAAAAAAAAAAAAAAAATTTGGAGTTTTGAAGAGGTAAAAAAAAAAAAAAAAAATTGTGGAGTTTTGAAGAGGTAAAAAAAGGAACAAAAAATCAATGTTGGAGTTTTGAAGAGGTAAAAAAAAAAAAAAAATTGAGTTTTGAAGAGGTAAAAAAAATAATTAAATTTTGGAGTTTTGAAGAGGTAAAAAAAAAATAAAAAAAATTTGGCGTTTTGAAGAGGTAAAAAAAAAAAAAATTTGGAGTTTTGAAGAGGTAAAAAAAAAAAAAATTGTGGAGTTTTGAAGAGGTAAAAAAAGGAACAAAAAATCAATGTTGGTGTTTTGAAGAGGTAAAAAAAAAAAAAAATTGAGTTTTGAAGAGGTAAAAAAAAAAAAAAAAATTTGGAGTTTTGAAGAGGTAAAAAAAAAAAAATGGAGTTTTGAAGAGGTAAAAAAAAAAAAAAAGAAAATTGTGGAGGTAAAAAAAAAAAAAAATTTAGGAGTTTTGAAGAGGTAAAAAGAAATAAAAAAAAGTTGGAGTTTTGAAGAGGTAAAAAAAAAAAAAAAAAAATTTGGAGTTTTGAAGAGGTAAAAAAAAAAAAAAAAAAAATTTGGAGTTTTGAAGAGGTAAAAAAAAAAAAAAAAATTGTGGAGTTTTGA